>NW_020957727.1:38775-57586 GCF_003031625.1 Empidonax traillii | reverse complement strand
TCCCAACTTGTCTCTGTGCTTTGCTTTGGTGAAAGCCATGTCCCCACCACCCCCCACAAAGGATGGCTGGTGCTCCCTGTCCTCTCAAAGCCCTTCTGAGAATGGCTCTGGAGGAGCTACCCAGGACGTGAAGTGATTGCTGGAGGAAACAGCTTGTGGGAAAAGGCAATGGATATGGAAACAGAAGCCTGTGGAGCACTCAAATTGCTGCAGAATTCTGCAGATTCAACAAACAGTGCAAGAAGTAAAACTAAAGATGTTTTAAATATTCTGCACCCCAAGGAAGATGAGAGGGCAAGGTCTGTTGCTGTTTTCAGGTAAATGTGAGGAATTCTGCATTACCAAGGAAATAACTGAATTGGGCTCGTTTAAGAGGAATCTATAAAAGAAGGAACATAGTTTGAGGCATTCTTGGTTGATCTTAAAATAATGAATTCCATGCAGTTGTGCTACATTAACATATTTTTGAAGACATAAAAATTCATCAGGCTGTGTGAAAACACAGAAGTTGCTCAGGACAAAATGGAACTGTTATAAGTGTTTGGGTTGCTTTTCATAAAAATATATCTATTCTAGAAGCTTCAACAGCAAGATAACAGTCACAAAATCTGTATTAGCTGAAAACAGCTCCCTTAAAGATCTGTTTCATAACAGCCTAATGGGTAGATAATAGTTTAGTGAAGGTAAGTTCAAGAATTGCTCGTACTTACAGATTGACTGAGCTTCTGTGAAACAGATCCATTCTGGAATAAAAAATGTCATCATGCAGCTTTCTCTAGATCACAGTCTTCATGGATTGTTACAGCTGAAGTTGTTGGAGAAGCCCCAGCTCAGTCCTGCGAAACGCAGACCTGTGAGAAAAGCGTCACAGAACAGGGAGAGGTGATTGTGATTTACCCCTTAAGGGCAGGATTTGGAGACTGAGCTGGCAGGTGTCTGAAAGGAGGAGTCTGTACAGCCAGCAGCCAGGATGGAGGCTGGAATGCCTCAGGAATCAGCCAGTAATAACCAGGTGGTCCTTAGGGAACCGCTGAACGGTGGCTGAAGTCGTTAATGGATCACTGGTTTGGAGATGGAAAAGGGAGAGGCACAAGGCAGCTGTGTGTGCTCTGTCACACGACAGCCAAGTGGGGAGAGCAGGAGTGTGTCTACAGAAATGGGAATTCAGCCTTTGCTACAGCCCCAGGGTCAGATGTTTCCTGGTAGAAGCTGAGATTCCACCCCAGCAAACACGAGCCCCTTCGCCATTCCTGCACTTCCACGGCTCAGTGTCTTTCCAGCCCTTTCCCAAGGCTGGCAGACCAGAGCCAGAAATCCTGGAAGCTGGGTGAGTGGGTGATATAGCCTGGCTTGGCAGTGCCCAAATCCCTGCTTGGTTTTGCCTCCCTGCTGTCCATGACAAATCCATTTTCTTTCTTCCTTCCCTCCCAGCTGGCTGTGTCTGCTTTCTCATCGTCCCTGCCGCTCTCCTTCCTCCCCTCTGCTCCTTCCCAGTGCTGCTCCCCTTATCTCCTCACCAGGCCCGCGCTGGGGGCAGTGTTTCACTCCATGCACCGTCACAGATTACTCCAAGGGCTTTGGTGGCCGTTACGGGGTGGAGAGGGACAAGGTGGACAAGGCGGCCGTGGGGTTTGACTACAAGAGCCAGGCGGAGAAGCATGACTCTCAGAAAGGTGAGCTGGGGCAGCCAGGGGACACAGCCTGAGCTCACAGTGCTGCCACTCATCTCCTTCCCTCCCTTGTCTGTTCTCTTCCACGCCGTCATCTGGATCCCTGTGGCTCAAGATTACGCTGTGGGCTTTGGTGGGAAGTTTGGGGTCCAGAGGGATCGTCAGGACAAGAACGCCCTTGGCTGGGATCATCAGGAGGAAGTGCAACCCCACTCGTCCCAAACAGGTCAGGCAACGCTGCCAGAGGTGGTGGCAATTTCCTTGGAGCTTGTGGTTCACAGTCAGAGATCCAGCTGCTGGAAAAGGAACGTGTCCAGCACGTTCTGGAGCAGCTGGGATGTGGAGAGCCCCAAAGGACAGGGGCAAACTCTGCCAGAGGAGATGGCTGCTTGGATCAGCGGGGGACGTGGGATGAGAGTTCCCCTCAGGCTTCCCAAACTCTGCTATGCTGTCTGCTTGATGCCCAAAAAAAGCAGATAAAACTGTTTAGGGACATTCCTGACCATGTGCTCATTGCAAGGGCAAGCACAGAGGAAGGAGGCAGAACAGACCCCAGGAACCTGGGGACTGCTGCAGGGTTGACTTCAGTGCCCATGGCCACACTCCATTCACACTCCATGCCTTGGACACAGGTTGGGCAGCTGCAGCCCTGCATTCCTGTGCCCTGGGCTGAAAGGAGGGAGAATTAGCCCTAAAAGCCACTGTCCAGAGCACTTTGCATGTGTTATCTCGAGCTGTTTCCATATATGAGAAGATGCAGACAAGGCTAACTCATCTCATTTATCACTGGTCACAGCATACTGAAGCCAGATGTGCTTACAGAATATAAAATATTATAAAATAACCTCCTTTTTTTTTCCCCATACAGACTATGCCAAGGGGTTTGGAGGCCGGTATGGGGTCCAGAAGGATAGAGTGGATAAGGTAGGACTGCTGCAGCCTTCCATGGCTTCCTACTAATCACTGCTCCTTGCCCTGCTGCGAGAGCAGAGATTTCCCAGGTGGAGGTGAGATTCACAGTGCTCGGTGCACAGATGTGGCAAGAGGGAACTGGCTCGGTGTAAAATAGCAGAGGATGCAGAGGGATGCAGCCTGGGGAGACCTTAGTGCAGGGAATTCCTCGTGGCACTGCCTGTAACTCCTCACTTCTCTGCTGTTTCTTAACTTCTGCTGGTTTTTCTCTCCTGTCAAGGAGTGCCTTATGGTCTGCTCAGGTAGCCAAATCTGCCTGGACACCTCGACAAACTCCAGCAGGGATGGGATTAGCGCAGTTGGGCAGGATAAAAGGTCACCCAGTTGGCTGGTTCGGGTTTTCTGTTTGGGCTGACACCCCACAAAGCCTCATGGACAGTCACAACACAGACTCAAGCCCTGGAGTTAATTCTCTGTGTGTGTGTGTCAGGCTGCCCTGCAGCCTTGGTCAGTAAAAAGGGTCCTGCCAGTGACTGGGAGATGATCTTCGTGGATGTGACTAAACTAAGAGGTGGGAATCCTGTGGCTTTGGGGCATTTGGAGGAGGCAGTGGGGGGGCCTTGCCTGAATCCCACATTCCCTGTTGTGGGATTGGTGAGGTCAGACACCCCTAGCAACAAAGCTTGCCATCCATCACCAGTAGCCAAACCTTGCCCAAGAAGCCGGTCAATTCTTCCCCTTCCTCTTGCAGAGTGCTGCTGGCTTCGATGAGATGGCAGCTCCCACCTCCTCCTACGAGAAAACAAGACCTCTGGAGGCAGGTACGAGTATCAGCCCTGGACTTGGGAAGCTGTGGGCATCCTGGTCCCTCTGTGCCAGCACGCTGGTAGATGGGATGGGGGTTTAAGCCTGTGCTGGGGGCAGGACAAAGGCGGCTGAACTGCAAGTCTCTCTGGAAGAGGTGGAAGTCAGGCTTTCTCCTGGATGCTGGGGGCGGTGGGAGGGAGCCGTGGGGCTGGCTTAGTTGGCTGTCTCCTCACAGGAGCTTCCAGCGGCACCAGCAGCCTGCGGTCGCGGTTCGAGCACATGGCCAGGTTGGAGGAGGAGGAGAGCAGGAGGCGGGCGGAGCAGGAGGAGGAGAAGCTGCGGCGACAGCCCCGGCAGGTCCCGGCACCGCGGGGACAGGTGAGCCCTGGCTGTCCTGCCGTGTCCTCCGAGGCTCGTGGAGCAGACTTTTCCTCAGGCCACGCACCTCCATGTCCTTCCAGCTGATCTCTTTAGAGCAACTTTTTGCCTAAACTGCTTCCCTGCCTCTGCCACAGCCACCCACCGAGCTTCACGTTCGGCACCGGACTTTCCTTTTCAGCACACGGATCAGTGCGTGCCTGCACCCAGCCGTGGCCCCTGTGCTTTGGCCTCGGCTCCTTTTGCCCCTGGTGTTTGTCAAAGAGTGCAGTCACCCCTCCCCAGCACTGCCTGTGGGATGCACCCCAGCAAACTGGAGGTGGCACCCAGCCCCGGTGCTTACCTGACCTGCCTTCCCACCTGCTGCCGTTCCTGCACTCAGAGGGCAGAGTGGGATTGGCAGGGAAGCCCCCCCCCAACACGTTCCTCTTCGGGGGTGGCCCCCACCCTTGTCACCAGCCTGCCAGTGCCTAGCCCAGAGCGGGTTTGTAGGAGCTGGAACAGGTTCTAGGGGGAGGAAAATGTTCCGAGTTGTTCTGTTGGGAATGGGAACAGCCGTTGCTCTGTACTCATTCCGAGGGATCTGATGGCTCTTCTCCAGCAGGAAATCCCACCAGGAGGGAAGGGGCACACCGGGGCAGCCCCTCCTGCCCTGCCAGCACAGGTACCCGGGAGTGCCCAAGGAGACCAACCTGTGCCACCAGGAGAGCAGGTGCCGAGGGCAGCCTGGGAGAGAGGAGGGAAGGGGGAGCAGGCAGAGGGGATTGCACCTGAGAGGGGCTGTGCTCCACGGGCAGCCCTGCAGCGAGATGTGGAGTGCAGCCACAGCCTGTGAGAGGCTTTGGAAGGACAAGGGGGAGCCTTGGGATGGGGCAGGCTCTGGGAGGGGGGTGGTGCAGTGGCAGCACCGTGGGCTGGAGAGAAGTATAAACAAGTGAAGCTCAAACACGTGAACCCTGAGGGTCTCCAGAGCAATCCCAGGTGCCAGTTCAGCACGGCCCGAGGGGCTGAACTGTTCCCCTGGTGTGCAGGGGGTGGTGCTCCATGGAGGGGCTGCCTTATGCCAGGTGCTGGGAGTCAGGAGAGACCTGCCTGTGGTGGGTGCTTCGCAGGTGACTTTCTTGTCACTCTCTCACCTCGTGGCAGGAGGCCAGGAGGGAGGACGAGGAGACACCACCCACTCTGCCACCACGGCCGGCAGATCTGGGCGCAGAGCTGTGCAAGGTCCCCAGCCAGGATCAGCCCATCTACAGCGAGAGTTTGGATGTTGGTGGAGACTACGAGGAGCTGCCAGAGCCCTCTGACTACTGTGACATTACCAGTGGAGGTGCTGAGTACGAGGAGCTGCCGGCCCCACTGGGAAAGCTGGATGCTATCTACGACCTTGGGGAAGCTGGAGGAGAAGACTATGAGGTGATCCTTCCTCAGGAGCACAGCCAGAGCCAGCCCCACCTGGGTGAGTGCTGATAGAAGAGCCCATGTCTTGGGAATCTGTGTCCTGAAGTCTGCTGTGGTCAGGGTAGAGGCTCCTGATGATGGAGGCTTGGTGGTAGATGAGCTGCAAGCAGTGCTGGGCCAGGCAGCAGGTGTCTGCTGGATCTGCTGGATTCCTGCCTGGCAGGAGGAGTGGGGGGCTGCTGTGGCTCAGGAGAAGCTGGATGTGTGCTGATGCTCTTGCTGTCACGTCCCCGAAGTGGCTGCCAGTGGGGTACTGGGGCCACGCTCCTTGTGGAAGGGGAAGGAAGTCACACCTTGCTTTGGGCTGTGGTAAAACCTCTCCCTGCTGACAGGGTTTGGATGTGCTTCCCCAAAGCTGGGCTGGAGGGTGGCACTGCCCAGGGCTGTGTGGCTGCCTCAGCCTCTGTCTCATCTGTCCCTCCTGTGTCCTGCAGCCAACCTGGGAGTTGTTCATGAGGGGCAGCACCTCGGGACCTGTGCAGTGGCTCTCTACGATTACCAAGGAGGTGGGTCTGCCCCATCAGGGCTTGGGGGGGGAGGGCACTGGGCCAGGGGGACATGGGGGTCCGCACCATCAGCGGTGGGGAAAAGACTGTGGCTTGGGGGGGGGGGTTTAAATTTCTTCCCTGTAGGAAGCAGAATGAGACCTGGCTTGGGAACTGCGGTGGTTTAGGAATGGTATTGTCCAATTTAGTAGTGCCACTAAAAAAACCCCCCACACACCATCCCTCTCCAGCTGGAGGCCCAAAGGGTAAAGGTCATGGACTGATATGAGAACAATTTACTGGAAACAGCTATGAGAGAAGAAAACAAACGGTAACAGCAACAATATTAATAACTGAAGGTTGAAGAAAAGAAATTGTTCACGTGGAAAAACACTCACTGGATTAATAAACAGTAGTGGATGGCTCCCTCCACCATTTCCCAAATGGAAGGAACCCCCTCTTCCCCAGAACAAACAGCCCCTTTCCCACCCCAGCAATGATGTGAGGTGTTCCCAAATAACTTCGGTGTACTGGCCGTGCCCCCTCCAGGCTACTGCAAAAAATTAACCTGTCCTGGCCGGAACCAGGGCAGGAATAGAAAAACTTCATCTTTCATCTGCTTTATCTGTGCTGTTTGATGGGGGTTGGGGGAGGTTGAACCCTTGGGAGTTTATCAGGGTGCTTGTTCTGTCTTGTCCTGCCCAGGGGAAGTGGGAGGAGGGGTGTGAACTAGCTGTGTCTTGGGTCCTCTTTGCATTGTGACTCTCTGTCTTTCCTGACCGATTTTTGCAGAGGGAGACGATGAGATTTCCTTCGATCCCGACGACACAATCACGCACATCGAGATGGTGGATGAAGGCTGGTGGCGGGGGCAGTGCCACGGCAGGGTCGGCCTCTTCCCAGCAAATTACGTGAAGCTTCTGCAGTGAAACGAGCACTGGGCAAGCTGCTCCCTTCCAAACTTCTGCCTCTCTCTGCTTCAGCCTCTTCCATGTTATCAGCTTCATTTGGTGTGTCCACACTTCAGAGAAATCTCGGGGAGCAAACTGGCAGTGCCTGAGGGGATGTTTTGTCTTGTGCCCAAGAGGATTTTGGTTCCCATCCGCTTCCAGGTGGGAAAGGTGGGATGGTTTAAGAGCATATGAGTGTGATATATAAGGTGTCTCTTCCACCCAGGCTGCCACACCTGTCACCTGGCAAACCTGCAGGAGCGTGTCCCGTTCCCAGCGGGGCAATTCCCAGAGCAGAAACACTGACTCTGGTCCAGGCAGGGCAGAAGGGACGTGAGCTGTGGGACCTCCTTCAGCTGCTGTAGCCCTGGATCTCATCCTAGCCAGGGTTCTAAAGAAAAAAGAGCACTGGGAAAGTCAAATTTGCCTTTGTTGCCGGGAAGGGTTTGCATTTGCAGGATGGAGCAGAGAAACGTGAACGTGGTCTGTGTGCCCCTTTTGGGCGCTGGTATGTCTGTCCCTGGGGGCTGTGCCCTCCCTTTTGGGCACAGGTGTGTCAGTGTGTCTGTCCCTGGGGCCTGTGCCCTCCTTCCCAGCTGCAGCAATAAACAGCTTCTGCTCTGGCCTGGCTCGAGTTGTATCCCGGTGTTTTTGTGACAGCTCATGTCCCCTGTGCCTCTTGGAGGCTCCTGAAAAGGTCCCCTGATTCTTCATCACAGGTGTGGGGAAAGGGCTGAGCAGGTGGGAATCAGGACAGGAGGAAACATCTTGTTTTTAATGGTTAAGACAGATAGTTTTCAGGAATGCAAAGCAAAGCCCTCCCTTGCACCAGCACATCCCAAGGGAATGCTCAGCTGGGGGAGTTGTTGTTGTTGTTGTTCTTCCTCTGGGGGATGCAGGTACCATCACAGCAGGAATAAACTGGGGATAGCTGAGCAGGGAGCTGCGAGAGAACACCTGAGGGGCTGTGAGAGAACACACCTGCCAGCAGCGAGTCCCACTGTGACACTTTAGAGTTCCACTCTGAAGCTTTAGAGCTCAGTGGCTCACGGGTGGGTTCTGGACCACCCAGAAGCTGACCGAGCCTGTACTACCCGGGTGGGAGTGCAATATTCCTGTTCGATGTTTGATCCTGGGAAAACCCACAGGCTGTGTCTGTCCATCATGGGAAAGGTGCGTTGGGATTCAGACTAAAAACTGTCAATTTGAATGTAAGTTTTCCTGGAGGTTTCTGATTTGGGTTGGCTTTAGGTTTTTTGTTTGGCTGAAGTTTGATTGATTTTTTTTCCTCTGAGGTAACTTCACCAGTCTTTTTGAGTTGTGTAGCCGCCCCCCCCCCCCTGCATTTCCTGCTGTCCCTTTCCAGGGGCTCTCCAGAAGGGGGTTCATTGGGCAGACTCTGATGTGTCCAGTGACAATGAACTGGAGCTGTTTCAAGGACTTTTTGGAATCCAGAAGGGCAGATAGCAAGGAGGGCTGAGGGGCTCACAGCCTGTCTGGGCAGGAGCAACAGCCCAACCCAACAGGTGGGTTACAGAAACACTTCTTTCCCCAAAGAATAGAATCAGCACCAAGAACTGACAAACTGTTCCCAGCAAGCCATGAACCTCCCAGTCCCAGTTCTGACTCCCCAGTGGGTTTCTCTGGGAACAGATTGGATTTTCCTGGGCATAACTGAGCTATGTTAGGAGTATTTTGGGCCCCTTCCAGCCGTCTGACTGCAGGTGTGACCTGCCTGTGCCAGCTCGGCCCGGTGAGTCCCTGCTCCTGGCCCCTGGTTTTGGGGCCATTGCCTCCAAAACACAAACCATCATTTGAGGTGGGACCCAGAAGAGGTAGCTGAGGTAGCTGAGGCAGCAGCAGCAGCCCCACATCCCCACCCAGCCCTCAGCCACCATCACCCGGAGCCACACCACTCACAACAGCCGCACCGGGATGTTTTCCAGAGCTTTTGCCACAGACAGCAAAACGTTTCTGGTGAGCGTTTCGGTGCTGGGAGCTCCCCGTTGGGCCACAGCCCCGAGGCTGTCGCCGTGGGCGTCCCACAGACAGACGCTGCGGTGCCAGCGCCGTGGTGGCAGCCCTGGCACCGCTCAGGCGTCGCTGCCAGGGGAGCCCGGCGTGCCCCGTGCCCGCACAGCCCTCCTCAGTGCCCCCAGCACCTCCCGGTTGCGGAGGCTGTAGATGAGGGGGTTCAGCGCGGGCGTGACGATGCAGTACAGCGCCGACACCAGCGCGTCGGCCGCCGGCGAGTAGCCGGAGCTGGGCCGGTTGTAGTTCAGGTTGGCCGTCACGAAGTACAGGGCGACCACCAGCAGGTGGGCAGAGCAGGTGGAGAGGGCCTTGCGCCGGCTGGTGGCCAGCGGCATCCCGAGGACGGCGGCCAGGATGCGCAGGTAGGAGACGACGACCAGCAGGAAGGGGCTGAGGCCCACGAAGACGCTGGCCAAGTGCAGAGCCAGCTGGTTGGGCCGGGTGTCGCTGCAGGCGGCCCCCAGCAGCGGGGGCACGTCGCAGAAGATGTGCCGGAGCCGGGGGGCCCCGCAGAAGGAGAGCCGGGCGGCCAGGAGGGTGTGCAGGGCCGAGTCCAGCAGCCCCCAGAGCCAGCAGCCGGTGGCGGTGGCCACGCAGACCCCGCGGCTCATGGCCTGGGCGTAGCGCAGGGGCCGGCAGATGGCCACGTAGCGGTCGTAGGCCATGACGGCCAGCAGGGCACACTCGGCCCCCGCGCACCCCATCAGGAAGAACATCTGGGCCAGGCACCCCCGGTAGGAGATGGTGGCCTGCGGGCGCAGGGCGTTCGCCAGGATCTTGGGCACCGTCACCGACGAGTAGCAAAGGTCCAGGCAGGACAGGTGGCCGAGGAAGAAGTACATGGGGCGGCGCAGGTGGCGGTCCAGGGACACGAGGGCGAGGATTGCGGAATTCCCCAGCAGCGTGGCCACGTAAACGGCCAGGAGGAGAACGAAGAGGAAAGGCCGGGCGTGGGAAAAGCCCAGGAGCACGAACTCCGTCACCTGAGTCTGGTTCACGCCTGCCATGGGGCCAGCTGGGTCAGAAGTGAGCGCTGTGGAGAGCAGGGGGTGACTGTGAGGCAGTCAATGATGCAAGGGGGTCCAGCTCTGGTCCTGTCTTCACAGTGGTTGAAAGTTTCTTGTGTTGGGATTTCACAGGCACGTGGATTTTCGGAGCCCAGAGATCTGCCAGCCAGCGTTGGGCACCTGACTGCAGGAGAAGCACACAGAGGGAACCCAAGAGCAGGGGACATCCACCCACGCCCCCTGGGGTCCCCTGCCAGCCCAGCCCCTGGTCTTGATAGTATTCCAAGCATGTCTTTTGATGACTACATGCTTCCCTGCCCCTGGACAGGTCACAGGGTCAGAGCATTCCCTTGATGCCACAGGCACTAAACTTGCTCTTCCCCAGCCCTGGTTTGGGGATGTGGCATCATCCTGCACCAGTTAAAAGAATATTTTTTTTCCTTTATCCTGTCTCCTGCTCTGCAATAACCAGCACTTACAAAGCAGGGGTTCCACTCACGAAGAAGGGGTTCCACTTTAGAACGTTAAGCGCTTGAGAATTCACTGCTTCTCTTGGGAGTTTGTTTCTTGTAGCTACTTCCCACAGGAAACTGTCAAAGCACTGTTCAAAACTGTGCTTTTTTTTTTTTTTCCCCTGTTGGAATTGCTCCGGTGTCAGCTCTGTCTCCTTCATAACTTTCAGGTCTTCCTCCTTGTTCTGAGGGTATTTTCTCCCTGTGCACCAAGAGCAATACTAGGGTTTGCCGAACAGAGCTAAGTTCTGATTCATTTCTCTTTCACTTGCCAGTTTTTCAACTTCTTAAAAAAAAAAAAAATTAACACTGAAAGGAAAGGGTTTTGGCCAGAAGATGAGTTCTTCCTTGCCTGGCACAGTGACATCCGAACTTGTCACTCCATCCAGGATGTGCCAGGCTGGGAAAACTCTGCCCAGGCAAGCTCTCAAGCGGTTGCCCACATCAACATACTCTTCAGCACAAACCAAAAGGGCTGGATGGGGAGCAGAGAGGGAACACAGACATCACCAGTGCCAGGAAGGTTCCTGTCCTTGCCCCAGGAGTTGAGAGGGACCCTTGACCAGCGTGACAGTGACACATGAGCCCAAGACCAAGCTCTGCTCTGGTTCACTCCCTGAAGCAGGAGACCTTTTCTTGTAGCCTTTTGGGGACCACTGTGCCACCCTTCCTCCTGCAGGAGCACCTTCCCTGGGTGGGTGTGAGCTCCTGCAGGAGGATGTGGCTCTCCTCACCAAGCTCCCACATCCCATCTGCTCTCAGGTGAGCAGAGCAGGTAGATTGCAGCAGACAGCCCTTGGAGATGAGGTCCTGAGCCTCGGGTACATGTAAGGTGATGGCTGGACTGAGGGAGCAAACAGCACGGGAATGATTTCTCTTGGAAAGGACTGGATGGCTCTGTTAGAGGCAGCAGGAGCAGCCACAGCCTGCTCTGACCAGCCAGGAGCCCTGGGGGCCAGCACCAGGTTCCCCCCACCCCCAGCAGTGCGTGAAGAGTCTGCCCTCTCACCTGTCCTCACCTCCACAGCCAAGAGCAGAGAGTGGATGGCACCTGGCCCCTGGTAAGAGGGAAACACTGGCTGGATCCCTGGATGCTGTCCTGTATCCCATGTCCCAGGTGCTGCCTGGTTTGTCTTACCTGCACGAGGAGAAGCCCACACGTCCTCAATGCTGCGAGCGCAGCAGCTTTTAACCCTGCAGGGGCCCTGGGAGGGGCTTTCAGAGGTGGCTCCTGTTCAGCGGCAGGAGCGAGGAGGAGCAGCCCCCACCAGGCTGCACCAGTGGGATCCGAGCCCGTGGGACTGAGCCCTGGTGACACAGGACTCACCCCGACCTCCCATCCCTCTCCAGGCTGTGCCAAGCGCAGACCAGACCCTGCTCCAGCTCCTGGGTGGGGAAAGGGGGTGGGAGCTGCCATCCCTGGGCCACAGGTCCTTCCTATAACCCCATTTCAGGGCTGTGAGGTGCCTGCACCGGCCACTGGTGGTCTGAGCATAAGCTCTGGATCTGGAACAGCAAGACCTGAGGGAGCTGAGTGGTAACACCTTTCTCAGGTGAGTAGGGAAAGTGCAAGTGGGATATAACTGGACATGAGGATGAACACCTGTGTGGAAATCCAACACGGACACCAAGGGTTCTGATGCCTCAGCCAGAGGAAATGTGGGTCAGAGGGTGCCTGGAGCTGGAAAATATGAGCAGCAGGTGTTATAAGATGAGCAGTTGTAAGTGTGACCCTGTGTGTGTAGGTGGAGCTGTGACTGTGACCCTGTCCCCAAACTGCTCCAAGAAGGTCTCCTGCTTCAGGGAGTGCACAAGGAGCAGTGACTCTGAGCCCTGCCTGTCTCCAAGCAGCTCCCAGGCAGGGCAGGTGGGCTTGCAGGGCAGGGAGGCCACGATCATGGGACTTTGTGATGCAGCCTTTTGCTCTGAGTTTACCAAATTACCTGTTTCTCCTGTGGCAATGACGAGCATTTCCTTGTTTCACACAGAAAACTCCATGCTGGGGCATTCCAGTACAAGGTGGCCAGGGTTTTAAGGGAAGACAAATGCTGGCAGCACTCAGAGAAACCCCCTCCCACTCTGATATTTCAAAAGAGACTTTGCTGAAACCACAAACACCAGAAACTTCCATTATGGTAGTTCATGTCTTCATCCTCCTCTGGTCTCAGGAGGGATATCAAACCTGGCTGTGGGGGTCCAGCAGTAAATCAAATCTCCATGAACTTGTGAAATGTTAAGGGAGTTGTTTTTTAACACCAAAATGCTTCAAATTGGGGGTGCAGCCTCCAGGATTGGGCCCAGATCCTGTAAATGCTCCACACTTCCAGAAATCAGGCTCTTGACTTACCTTCTCCAAGCATCTTATGGGAGAGGTAGTGGATTCCTGCCTGACTCCTTCTCTCTCAACACTTGACAAGGAGATTTTTTTGGCTGAAGAAAATTGCGTTGTCTTGAGCTTTTGTCCAGTTTAATTGGCACTTGAGTTTTTTTAAAAAGACCAGGCAAGGAGGGTTTGCATCTCTATGGTCTAACCATCAACTGGCCAAAGCTGCCCCAATTTATACGTGTTTGTCACGGGCTGATGTTTGCACAAGCCCAACCGCTGCGATCACACAACGTGAAGTGACCTGTTACCCTGGGGCATCAGAGTTTGGGGGGCAGGTTCAACATCTACAGAGGCCTGGAAATGAAAATTGGGGTCCCAGCACCAGCCCTGGGTCACTAATTCTTCCTGGCCAACTTGTGTTCAGAAAGCAACAAGGAAAGTCTCTCCTGTCACCACCAAGTAGCACTTTTGCCTCGTGGTTGCTCGTGGGTCCTTCTTGGGCAGCTGTGGCCCCTTCTGCCAGTCTCATTCCTCCCTCCCTTCCCATGGCCAGCTTGGAGCCATTCCCAAGGCTCCTCATCCCGGTGTGAGCACCAGCTCTGCCCCCGAGGCCAATTAGTGCACTCGAAGAGAGAGAAGTTTCTGTGTTCCCAAGTTTGCCCCCTTGGTCCCATTCCCCACAGACCCTCTTCCCCAGGGAACAGGTCACAGGGGTGTCAGTGCCAATTACAAAAGCCCAGAGCGCTTCCCCTGCTCAACCTGGCATGTTTGGGAGATGTGCAAACAAGGCCCAGAGCGGGCTGTTAAAAGTTGCTGGGGGCTGTTAAAAGTTCAAGGCAGCCACTTTGTTCACACTGCTGGAATCAGCTGCACCCAAGTGCACCGTCACCACGGGAAGTTTGTGCAGGCACGTTCAAAGGGGTCATTTCCCCAAATGGAATGATTGCAAGTGAGTAGGAAAAAAAAACCCAAAAACTTCAGCAGTGAGAGGCGTGAGCCAGGAATTGTCAGTCAGTGATGTGCCAAAGGAATATCCAGAAAGGGAAGCACAACATAGAGAAGAAAGGTAGAAACAGTTGAGTTTAATAATTACAAGAAAAACACACAAAACTGAGCAAACCCTCCAGGAATCAACAAACCATCAAATTTACAAAATCCCAGTAAAGCATCAACAGCATTGGGGACAGCAGCTCTCAGACCTGTGTGAAGGCACATGGGATCCTGAGCAGATCCACCCTGGACACTGCTGGGGACAGGGACAGCAGCAATGTCCTGCAGATCCCTGCATCTGTACCTGGAACAGAACAACGACCATTTGATCCCAGACAGGAGGAGGAGGAGGAGGAAACACAACTGCAGATGTGTTTGACCGTGATAGCTCTGGGCAGCACTTCCCACAACAGAGGGAGTTCTGGGAACAGAGAGTCCCTGCCTTGGTCTGGGACAATGTAAATGCACTAAACCCCTGTACAGGAGCCAACCTTACAGGGAAACGCAGCTCAGCCTGCCAGGACCTGGCTCTGCACCTCCACACCCAGCCCTGCTGCACCACCACGTCATCATTCCATCACTTATCCAGGTGACTAAATGGCTTTGGCCATCCCTTTTCCCAAAGACACGGAACTGTCCAGTGAGGTTGCAGACACTGAGGGCTCCAAGCTGCCCTCGGGTGTTTTGTCACAAGACCTCACGTGAGGAGCCCCTGGCAAAGCTTCTCAGCCCCTGCCACCTGCTGTCAAATTCATTATCCAGCCCTGGACTGGTGGATCCAGGAAATCCAGAGCTCCACAGCCACTACTGAATTCCACCAAACCTGCTGCTCTTGTGCCCCACCAGGACCAGCTCCAGCTGTGCCTCCACCTGACACAACTCAGGACACAAACCCCAGGACAGTGGGCTTCCCAACGTGGCTGCACATGAGTGAGGACAGCATGGTTCATCTCACACCACTGATGCCTTTTTTAGGCTCTTTTCCCCTCTTTTCTCCCTAAGGCACAGTGGGAACAGCCAACAGAGAACCCAAGGCCTACCACCAGCAAAAGCAACTGGAACAAGCAACCTCTGATCCACCTGGCCCTGGACCAACTCACCTGTCTTATTCATACCCAAATAAACTTGAGGGCCCAGTGAGCTGCGTGGCCAGACTGTCAGTGGGAACACTGCTGAAGGAGCTCTTCCTACAGCACCCCAGCACCCGCCTGACCCCAGAGAGCATGACGTGACCCTGGGGAACACAGCAGCACCCACACGAGGCTCTCCCCCTCCCTCGGTCCCTAAAGCGTGGCACAACTCTCCGTCTGGTACCCCCACAGAGCACCCAGAGGCGCTGCCAGCTCAGCAGAGCCAAGCCCTACCGCAGGTAACTCAGGTCACCTCGGCCTCATCCGCCTCGAGCACGTGGTGCACGCGCTCCTCGGGGCTGTAGAACACCCGCCCCTGGCGCAGCCTCGGCTCGTCCTGCTCGTACCAGCGCTGCTCATCGAACTCGGGGAAGAAAAAGGCGATTTCCCTGCTGGCTGAGGCGGGCGAGTCTGTCAAAAAAAAAAAAAAGAGGAAGAGGTGACGGGAGATGCCGGTCTGGCACCACAAACACGTGCTGGGCTCCAAAGGCACCCGGCTCAGCCGCACCTGGCCAGGTGTGCACGGAGAACACATCGCCCACTTGGAGCCCCAGAACCTCCCTGAGCACCAGCCAAGCAGGGCAGGCCTACCTGAGCCATGGGTGGTGTTCCTGGTGTCCGTGAGGCCGTAGGCTCCTCGGATGGAGTCCGGGTCGCTGTATCGCGCTCGGAACACTTTGGTGGGTCCCATCAGGGATCTCCAGCGAGGGACGGCGTTCTCGTGGGCCAGGATGTAAGCCCACATGGGGCCACTGCGGGAAGGGCCCAGGAAAAGCAGAAGGAAAGGTTACGAAGGGCACACAGTTCGTTCGTCCCTGGAAACCTGCACAGCGCAGCTGCCGCGGGCTGCTCTGCGGGGACCCTGACACTCCTCACCCGCACCCCCCGCACACCCTCCGCGGCTCCGGGTGGGGCTCCCCTCGCCGGGCGGCCCCTCCACACCGCGGGTCGCCCGCAGCAGGTACCTGGCCATGAACTCCACGAGCCGCTGGTAGAAGAACCGCCCTGCGGAGAGACAACGGGCCGGGTGAGGGGCGGGCCCGAAGCGCTGAGCGCCCCCGCTCCCGCAGAGCCCCGCAGAGCCCCGCTCGTACCCGCGTGCTCCCGGTAGAAGCGGCGGCTCTGCTCGGGGCCGCACCGCAGCTCCTTGGCGCGCACGATGAGGAACCGGTGGCGGAGGATGGCGGCGTGCACGGCCTGAGGGAACAGGGGCGTTGCTGGGCAGGCGGGCCGGCGCGGTGCCCTGTACAGTACCCGGTGCGGTGCCCGGCGCGATGCCCGGTGCGGTGCCCGGTGCAGTACCCGGCCCGGTGCCCGGTGCGGTACCCGGCCCGGTGCCCGGTGCAGTACCCGGCCCGGTGCGGTACCCGGTGCGGTGCCCGGCCGGACTCACCTCCCGCACCAGCGGATGCGCCACCGCGTCCGGCTTGAGCAGCGCCAGCGTCAGCTGCAGCCGCGGGGCCGCCATGGCCGCGCCGCAGGGGCGGGGGGCGGGGCCCGGTGGGGGGGCGGGGCCGCCGGGGAGGCGGGGCGGGGGGGCGGGGCCAGGGAGGGTCCACGCGCGTCGCGTGGCAGCGAGGACGCGCAGGCGCGGCCATGGCGGCGGCGGAGGGACCGGAGCGGGAGGAACCCCGGGACGAACCCCGGGACAAGGCGGCGGCCGGCGCTGAGGAGACGGTGAAGATCATCTGCCTGGGCGACAGCGCCGTGGGCAAGTCCAAGTGCGTGGGGGCGCGCGTGGGGCTTACGGGGGCGGCGGCGGCGGCGGGTCCCGCGGGCTCACGGCGGCGCGCTGTCTCCCCGCAGGCTGCTGGAGCGCTTCCTGCTCGACGGCTTGTATCCTTGGCAGCGGGGCGGCGGGGGGATGGGGCAGCGGCGGAGGGGGGGGGTCTCCGTGGGCTCTCCGTGGGCTCCTTAACATCGCCGCAGCCGCCCCCAGCAGCTCTCCACGTTCGCGCTGACGCTGCACCAGCATCGCGCCCGCGTGGGCGGGCAGGAGGTCCTCGTGGGTGAGTGGGGCACAGCCCGCGGGGCAGCCCAGGGACTGGCGGTGCCGTGGCGGAGGGAGGGGCTGGGAGGGGGGAGATCCCCTTGCGCTGGATCCTGGTTGGGTTTTTGGATAGACTGCAATATCCTGAGGAATCCCGTGGCCTTCTGTGACGGGACTGCAGCGTTGATGGATGGGGCAAAGCGAGTGCCGTCATTGCTCTGGGCTTGGCGAAGCTTTGGGCACTGTCCCCACGATATACCGGGCTCTGAGCTGGAGAGACAGGGATTGGGTGGATGGGTGGGTGGATGGACACTCGGGGGTGAGGAATGGGCTGGATGGCTGCACGCAGAGTCGTGGTCATGGCTCATTGTCCACGTGGAGACCGGGATGAGAAGACCCCTGAAGGGTCTGTCGGGGTCGGGACCACCACTGTTCAACATCTTTGTTGTGACAGGGACAGTGAATGCAAATGTGGTCTGACAGGGCCCTGTCTGTATTTAGGCATTTTAAGAAGTCACCATCGTGCAGGTCAGGCCCAGTGTCCAGTCAGACACCGATATCAGAGCAAAGGAATCCCTGAGAAAAGCAGCTTATAGCTTCTTGGATTTGGGTGCAGCAGCACCACGCTTGGGTCCAGCTGACAGAGGGGTGACCACGCTGGGGTGCTTGGCTGAAGCTGTGCAAGTTTACACAGCAAACCAGACCCAGATGGGAACTTACAAACCTGGTACCAGCAGCAAAAGGCATTGTGGGGTCCGGGTGTGCACAGTGGCACCTGACACCTGGCGTACACAGAGATTCACGGGCTGGGATCTGTCTGCCTCAGGCTGACTTCTCTCCATCACTGGCTCAGAAATCAGCAGTTTCCAGCAGTTTCTGGAGGTTTAGTCGGTTTCCCATTGTCATCCCTTAGCGACAGAGGGCCCAGGCATTGCTACTGCTCTTTGCACTTCTGCCTGGCTCCGTCCTGCTGTCCCGTACAACTCGTGCCACTGGTGGCTTCTTCTCAGTTGGGCATCATCTCATAACCCTCGAGTGTTTTGGACTGGCGAGGCGAAACCCAGTTTGCGACCCAGGGCAGGTGGGCTGGGCTTTGCCTCCAGGGGGTGTGAGCTGTGAGGAAAACGGGGCGAGCTGTGTTGCTCTGAGCTGTTTCTGTGTTACAGACTTCTGGGACACAGCGGGCCAGGAGCGGTTCCAGAGCATGCACGCCTCCTACTACCACCAAGCCCACGCCTGCATCATGGTGAGGGAGTCTCGGCCGGGAGCTGGTGGGATTTGGGCTCGGAACGGTCCTGGTGACACTTGGCTTTTGTGTTCCTTTTATGGTTACGCTGCTGTCTATTCCTTGTCTCTTCTAGTGGTTCAGAAAGTTTTCCTCGATTGTTCTTTCTTCTCTCACCAGATAAAGCCCCTGTAGCTGGGCTTGCTTGGCTCTGGTCTGTCTCTCCTGGTGGCACTGTTCTCCATCTCCTGGCTCTGCTGTCCTCTTAAATTTCCTCACCTTTGTCCCTGTTCCCAGTTTCACGTCTCCTCACCTGCTCGTGTCTCCTTGTTTGTCCTGTTGCTCTCACTTTCCGCTGTACCTCACCACCTGGGAACAGGAGTCACCCTCACTGGTGCTTTAGTTGTCAGAACAGAGGATGCCACCACATCTTACTCTGCTGGGCACTAATCGTTCCCATTACTGGCTCCCTCTGTGTGGGTGGCAGGGACTTGTCACAGGACACAGTCCCAGTGTAAAGGACATCGAAGGGCTGTTTCCTGCTGGCTGCATATGCTGGGATACTCTTGTGGATACTCTTCCTTTCTCTCCCATCCTCTCTAGCAACACCCAGTTCCCTTTGTCATGCCCTCCTGGGAATATTCTGCATTCTGTCCTTGTGTCGCTCAGAGATGTCCCAGGCCGCTCAGAGCTGTCCAGGGGCAGTCAGAGCTGTCCTGGATTGGCCTCAGCACAGCTGGTTCTCTTTTGCAAGGTGTTTGATGTGCAGAGGAAGGTCACCTACAAGAACCTGAACAGCTGGTACCGGGAGCTGAGGGAATTCCGCCCGGAGATTCCCTGCATTGTGGTGGCCAACAAGATCGATGGTGAGTGCACCTTCTGTTCCCAACCTCGCAGGGTTGTGGTGAGGTTCACTCTTGCCCCAGCTGAGAACAAA
>NW_020957727.1:35255-38501 GCF_003031625.1 Empidonax traillii | reverse complement strand
TTGATGTGCAGAGGAAGGTCACCTACAAGAACCTGAACAGCTGGTACCGGGAGCTGAGGGAATTCCGCCCGGAGATTCCCTGCATTGTGGTGGCCAACAAGATCGATGGTGAGTGCACCTTCTGTTCCCAACCTCGCAGGGTTGTGGTGAGGTTCACTCTTGCCCCAGCTGAGAACAAATGTCCCTTGTCTGTTGGGTCCAGAGGATTTCTTGAGTCCCCCAGGGCTGGCTCCTCTGCTGATCTCACCTGCTGTCTCACAAGTGTTCTTCCTATGGTCACCAGCAATTAAAAATGCAGATTTGATGCATTTGAGGTTTATCCAAGTGAGGTCCTTCCAATTCTTTCCTTACCGTGCTGCCCATTCCACCCAGCAAGAACCCAAAGGTGATTGGATCAGCACCTGGTCAAAAATGGCAGGGAAAGGAGAAAAAGCTGTTCTGTGGCTTCCCCAGGTCACTCAGGGATGGCCTTGGTGCTTCTCCTTCAGCCTGCACAGGCTCCTCCTGTGCTGAAGTGCCTCAGTGTACCTGCTGGCAAAACTGTTCGCCTGGCTGTGTGGGTGGCTGGAAAGTTCCCTCCTGTTGGGAATGCCGGCCAGCCCTTCAGGATCGCTGGGGCTGTGGCCTGGCTGGGTCCTGTGGCAGTGCCTGGCATGACACCCAAGGGGACGTCCACCCTCGGGATCTCCTGCCCCTGCCTGACTGACCCCTGTCTCCTCTGTCTGTCCCAGCGGATATGAAGGTGACCCAGAAAAGCTTCAACTTTGCCCGGAAGTTCAGTTTGCCCTTTTATTTTGTGTCTGCTGCTGACGGCACCAACGTGGTGAAGGTGAGGTGGGCTGGTTGAGTGCTGGGGGGCCCCTCAGCAGCCCAGGGTCAGGGACTGTGGCTGTGAGGGGCTGGTGGCTGTGGAGTTTGCAGAGGGGGTTTTGTTCCCTTGGGATTAGTCTCCACCTGCTCCAGAAACCCAGTGCCCGTGTGCCCCCATCCTGGGAGTGACGAGCCTTGTCCTTTCCCCTAGCTCTTCAACGACGCCATCAGACTGGCCCTGGCTTACAAACAGCACTCAGGAGACTTCATGGACCAGGTCCTGCAGGAGCTGGAGGTAGGGAAGGCTCTGTTCCTCCCCCTCTTCCTGAGGAATAAGCAGCTCTGCAGAGGATGGAACTGTGCAGCATGGGAAACTTTGCCCTGTGCTGGTGACCCCTGGGGGTGTGGGCTGGGCTAGGATGGGATGGGAGGGGTGGGAGAGGATGGGAGGGGCGATGCTGAGACCCCTGGAAGAGCCCTTGCTGCCCTAGGCTGCCCTAGGCTGAGTCTGAAAGAGCCACAGCAGATGCAGCTGTTGCAGTCTTTGTCACTTCTCAGCAGTTCCTTGACCTGCTCTTTTCCAGAGCTTCGACCTGCAGAAGACGAGCAAGGATTTATCAGATGAAGAGCTGCCCTGAAGAGGAACCCCTGTCCGCCTAAGCCCAGACCCTGAGCCTGGTTTTCCTTTGCCACTGGACCCTGAGTCCAGTTTCCCTTGGCTGGATTTCTGGGGCCTGCACAGTGATGTTTCTCGTGCCCCAGAGCTGTGGTGATGGGCAGCTGGGCCTCTCCGCTTCTTGTGGGAGCCCTTCTGGGCAGGATCTCCCTTGACTCGACCCTTGCCACTGCACATCTTCACTCAAGCTGAGGAACGAATGTGAACAGCCCAGCAGACTGACAGACAGAGCAGGGATTTTTCCCAGCCCGTGGGTGCACTGAGCAGGGCTGAAAACACAGTTAATGAGGAACACAGAAACTTTATTTCAACACCTGGGTCACGTCAGCATCGGTGCAGGTGCAGCGGAGCAGCGTGGGCAGGACAGAGCAACCTCTGGCCCCAAGGCTACCTTTGTCCCAGCAGGAAATGGCCCTGGTCCACTGTAGCCCTGGATCCCCCTCCTCCTGCTGCTTAAGCCTTTTTATCTTTCAGGAAGTGCAGGAACTCCTGCAGCAGGTTCAGGAATGGCACCAGGAGCAGCAGTGGGAATGCTGTGGGCACTGACAAGGCCGAGGAGGTCGGTGCCGGTCTCTGGCTGTGCTTGGGGATGAAGCTGATGTCCGGCTCTGGCTCTGGCTTCAGCTGCTGCTCAGGGGTCAGGCTGATGTGTGTCTCTGACACCGGCCCCAGATGCTGCTCAGGGGTCGAGCTGACGGCTGGCCCTTGTTCTGGACCGGCTCTTTGTGCCGGCCTCAGGCCCGTCTGGAGCAGGATCCAGTTGTAGAAGGGCTGAGTGGAGGTGTAGATCCCGGGGTGCCTGGCTTTGTCACAGCCTCTTCCCCAGCTGCTCAGCCCCACGACCCAGAAGTAGTCGGCTCTGTGGTCCTTGCAGACAAGGGGACCCCCACTGTCCCCCTGCGGCAGGAGAGAGGGCTCAGGGTTTGTGGGGGGCTGCTGCAGCAGCAGGGCTGGCTCCTCTCTCCCAGCCCCTGCCAGAGCCGCATTCCCAGCACGGGAAGGCTCTGCTTGGGGGCTGGAGCCTCCAGAGCCTCAGCTGGGAGCGGGTTGGGGGCTGTCCCATCTCTGCACAGGGGGCCCAGATGTGCAGAGGATGAATGATCCAGGGTCACATCTGCAGCTCGGGGCTGCCAGGAGCACTGGATGGGCTTTGGGGGCTGAGCCAGGCCTTGGGGACAAGGGGACACAGGGCAGGGACCCATGGATGGGGAAGGGGAGGGCAACCCTGGGATAGGGGACATGGGACAGGACAGCCCTGGGATAGGGGACATGGGACAGGACAGCCCTGGGATAGGAGACATGGGACAGGACAGCCCTGGGATAGGGGACATGGGACAGGACAGCCCTGGGATAGGGGACATGGGACAGGGCAGCCCTGGGATAGGGGACATGGGACAGGGCAACCCTGGGATATGGGACAGGACAGCCCTGGGATGGGGGACATGGGACAGAACATCCCTGGGATGGGGGACATGGGACAGGACAGCCCTGGGATGGGGGACATGGGACAGGACAGCCCTGGCAGTGGTGGGTCCTGGGGCTGGGAGGGTGCCAGGCCAGGCCCAGCCCGGGCCATGTTTGGGGCAGGGGGTCCCTGTGCTGCCGGGGCTGAGGGGCTGGTGCCACGCTCCCACCTGGCAGGTGTCGATGCCGCCCCGCGGGTACCCAGCGCACAGGTTTTCGGGGTGCACGGCCCCCGCGTACCACCGGCTGCTGTTACAGAGCTCTGTGTCCATCAGGTGGACCTTGGCCTCCTGCAG
>NW_020957727.1:32706-35234 GCF_003031625.1 Empidonax traillii | reverse complement strand
TTGATGTGCAGAGGAAGGTCACCTACAAGAACCTGAACAGCTGGTACCGGGAGCTGAGGGAATTCCGCCCGGAGATTCCCTGCATTGTGGTGGCCAACAAGATCGATGGTGAGTGCACCTTCTGTTCCCAACCTCGCAGGGTTGTGGTGAGGTTCACTCTTGCCCCAGCTGAGAACAAATGTCCCTTGTTTGTTGGGTCCAGAGGATTTCCTGAGTCCCCCAGGGCTGGCTCCTCTGCTGATCTCACCTGCTGTCTCACAGGTGTTCTTCCTATGGTCACCAGCAATTAAAAATGCAGATCTGATGCATTTGAGGTTTATCCAAGTGAGGTCCTTCCAATTCTTTCCTTACCGTGCTGCCCATTCCATCCAGCAAGAACCCAAAGGTGATTGGATCAGCACCTGGTCAAAAATGGCAGGGAAAGGAGAAAAAGCTGTTCTGTGGCTTCCCCAGGTCACTCAGGGATGGCCTTGGTGCTTCTCCTTCAGCCTGCACAGGCTCCTCCTGTGCTGAAGTGCCTCAATGTACCTGCTGGCAAAACTGTTCACCTGGCTCTGTGGGTGGCTGGAAGGTTCCCTCCCGTTGGGAATGCCGGCCAGCCCTTCAGGATCGCTGGGGCTGTGGCCTGGCTGGGTCCTGTGGCAGTGCCTGGCATGACACCCGGGGGGACGTCCACCCTCGGGATCTCCTGCCCCTGCCTGACTGACCCCCGTCTCCTCTGTCTGTCCCAGCCGATATGAAGGTGACCCAGAAAAGCTTCAACTTCGCCCGGAAGTTCAGTTTGCCCTTTTATTTTGTGTCTGCTGCCGACGGCACCAACGTGGTGAAGGTGAGGTGGGCTGGTTGAGTGCTGGGGAGCCCCTCAGCAGCCCAGGGTCGGGGACTGTGTCTGTGAGGGGCTGGTGGCTGTGGAGTTTGCAGAGGGGGTTTTGTTCCCTTGGGATTAGTCTCCACCTGCTCCAGAAACCCAGTGCCCGTGTGCCCCCATCCTGGGAGTGACGAGCCTTGTCCTTTCCCCCAGCTCTTCAACGACGCCATCAGACTGGCCCTGGCTTACAAACAGCACTCAGGAGACTTCATGGACCAGGTCCTGCAGGAGCTGGAGGTAGGGACGGCTCTGTTCCTCCCCCTCTTCCTGAGGGATAAGCAGCTCTGCAGAGGATGGAACTGTGCAGCATGGGAAACTTTGCCCTGTGCTGGTGACCCCTGGGGGTGTGGGCTGGGCTAGGATGGGATGGGAGGGGTGGGAGAGGATGGGAGGGGCGATGCTGAGACCCCTGGAAGAGCCCTTGCTGCCCTAGGCTGCCCTAGGCTGAGTCTGAAAGAGCCACAGCAGATGCAGCTGTTGCAGTCTTTGTCACTTCTCAGCAGTTCCTTGACCTGCTCTTTTCCAGAGCTTCGACCTGCAGAAGACGAGCAAGGATTTATCAGATGAAGAGCTGCCCTGAAGAGGAACCCCTGTCCACCTAAGCCCAGACCCTGAGCCTGGTTTTCCTTTGCCACTGGACCCTGAGTCCAGTTTCCCTTGGCTGGATTTCTGGGGCCTGCACAGTGATGTTTCTCGTGCCCCAGAGCTGTGGTGATGGGCAGCTGGGCCTCTCCGCTTCTTGTGGGAGCCCTTCTGGGCACGATCTCCCTTGACTCGACCCTTGCCACTGCACATCTTCACTCAAGCTGAGGAACGAATGTGAACAGCCCAGCAGACTGACAGACAGAGCAGGGATTTTTCCCAGCCCGTGGGTGCACTGAGCAGGGCTGAAAACACAGTTAATGAGGAACACAGAAACTTTATTTCAACACCTGGGTCACGTCAGCATCGGTGCAGGTGCAGCGGAGCAGCGTGGGCAGGACAGAGCAACCTCTGGCCCCCAAGGCTACCTTTGTCCCAGCAGGAAATGGCCCTGGTCCACTGTAGCCCTGGATCCCCCTCCTCCTGCTGCTTAAGCCTTTTTATCTTTCAGGAAGTGCAGGAACTCCTGCAGCAGGTTCAGGAACGGCACCAGGAGCAGCAGTGGGAATGCTGTGGGCACTGACAAGGCCGAGGAGGTCGGTGCCGGTCTCTGGCTGTGCTTGGGGATGAAGCTGATGTCCGGCTCTGGCTCTGGCTTCAACTGCTGCTCAGGGGTCAGGCTGATGTGTGTCTCTGACACCGGCCCCAGATGCTGCTCAGGGGTCGAGCTGACGGCTGGCCCTTGTTCTGGACCGGCTTTTTGTGCCGGCCTCAGGCCCGTCTGGAGCAGGATCCAGTTGTAGAAGGGCTGAGTGGAGGTGTAGATCCCGGGGTGCCTGGCTTTGTCACAGCCTCTTCCCCAGCTGCTCAGCCCCACGACCCAGAAGTAGTCGGCTCTGTGGTCCTTGCAGACGAGGGGACCCCCACTGTCCCCCTGCGGCAGGAGAGAGGGCTCAGGGTTTGTGGGGGGCTGCTGCAGCAGCAGGGCTGGCTCCTCTCTCCCAGCCCCTGCCAGAGCCGCATTCCCAGCACGGGAAGGCTCTGCTTGGGGGCTGGAGCCTCCAGAGCCTCAGCTGGG
>NW_020957727.1:30375-31737 GCF_003031625.1 Empidonax traillii | reverse complement strand
TACCCAGCGCACAGGTTTTCGGGGTGCACGGCCCCCGCGTACCACCGGCTGCTGTTACAGAGCTCTGTGTCCATCAGGTGGACCTTGGCCTCCTGCAGCACCACATCTGCTCCAGGAGTTGTAGGAACAGAGAGGAATGAGACCCCATCAGCTCAGTGCCAGTCCCCTCCCCTGCCTGGGGGTCTCTTCAGAGAGTCACAGAATGGTTTGGGTGGAAGGGACCTTAAAGCTCATCCAGTGCCACTCCCAGCTCTGCTCAGGGACCCCTTCCCCCAGCCCAGGCTGCTCCAAGCCCTGACCCTGCAGCCACAGCTGGAGTGTGGCTGTGCCCAGCCCATGTCCCCAAATGCCCAGCCCATGTCCCCAGATGCCCAGCCCATGTCCCTTGGGCACCCTCAGGGCACATGTCCTTGTTGGGCCTCACTTCCAGGTTTGCCGAAACTCCATCCGGCGATGTAGCAGGATTTGAGCTCCGAGACCCTCAGTGAGGCATCGGGCACACAGCCCAGCTGGATGGAGTCGCTGCACTCCACGGGCTGGTCCAGCTCCAGCAGGGCAATGTCATTCCATGCCTTGGCAGCCACATAGTGCTGGTGCAGCAGGAGCCTCTGGATGTGCCTCACCTCGGCCTCGGGGCCTGGCTGAGTCAGATCTGTGGCCCCAATCACCACATCCCACCGGTAGACATCGCTGGGGAGGAGGAGGAGAGAGGGGTAAGAGGAGAGCAGAGCCATGGGCTGTGGCTGCTTCCCAGCCTTCTGCTTCCCAAGGCAGAGAGGGAAGCAGAGAGGAAAGAGCCAGGACTGGAGCAGCACATGGTGCTGTGACCTGTGGGGACATCCCTGTCCCTGCCCCTCCTCACCTGGCCCTGATGAAGCAGTGGGCGACCGTGAGGACCCACTTGGAGCTGAGGAGGACACCCGAGCACATGTGCCACGTGCCGTTCTTCCAGGTGGCCTGGATGCTGGCGATGCCGGGCCAGGCCCCCGGCTGGACCCCGGTGCCCCCCGTGAGGCGGGAGGTGCCGTCGGCCAAGGCCGCGGGGCCGTAGTCGGGCAGCAGGGAGTTGTGGTCAGCAGCCATGGGCCGGAGCCCGCAGGTCCCTCTGCAAGCACAAACCAGCACTGCCCTGCTCAGGGGCTGCTCAGGATGAAGGTCCCCCGTTGTCCCCCCCGTCTGTGCCCCCGTTGTGCTGGGAACCCCCCGAGTGTTCCCGAGCTCCCCCCACATCCCGGGCCCACTGACCCGCAGGTGTCCCAGGTGCCACCCACGGGCCCGGCCAGGGCCAGCAGGACCAGGAGCCACAGCCAAGCCATCGGTGGCAGCGCACGGGGCAGTGCCAGGAGCGAGGGGTCACCTCCA
>NW_020957727.1:29048-30354 GCF_003031625.1 Empidonax traillii | reverse complement strand
TCCCTGTGCTGCCGGGGCTGAGGGGCTGGTGCCACGCTCCCACCTGGCAGGTGTCGATGCCGCCCCGCGGGTACCCAGCGCACAGGTTTTCGGGGTGCACGGCCCCCGCGTACCACCGGCTGCTGTTACAGAGCTCTGTGTCCATCAGGTGGACCTTGGCCTCCTGCAGCACCACATCTGCTCCAGGAGATGTAGGAACAGAGAGGAATGAGACCCCATCAGCTCAGTGCCAGTCCCCTCCCCTGCCTGGGGGTCTCTTCAGAGAGTCACAGAGTGGTTTGGGTGGAAGGGACCTTAAAGCTCATCCAGTGCCACTCCCAGCTCTGGTCAGGGACCCCTTCCCCCAGCCCAGGCTGCTCCAAGACCTGACCCTGCTGCCACAGCTGGAGTGTGGCTGTGCCCAGCCCATGTCCCCAGATGCCCAGCCCATGTCCCCAGATGCCCAGCCCATGTCCCTTGGGCACCCTCAGGGCACATGTCCTTGTTGGGCCTCACTTCCAGGTTTGCCGAAACTCCATCCGGCGATGTAGCAGGATTTGAGCTCCGAGACCCTCAGTGAGGCATCGGGCACACAGCCCAGCTGGATGGAGTCGCTGCACTCCACGGGCTGGTCCAGCTCCAGCAGGGCAATGTCATTCCATGCCTTGGCAGCCACATAGTGCTGGTGCAGCAGGAGCCTCTGGATGTGCCTCACCTCGGCCTCGGGGCCCGGCTGAGTCAGATCTGTGGCCCCAATCACCACATCCCACCGGTAGACATCGCTGGGGAGGAGGAGGAGAGAGGGGTAAGAGGAGAGCAGAGCCATGGGCTGTGGCTGCTTCCCAGCCTTCTGCTTCCCAAGGCAGAGAGGGAAGCAGAGAGGAAAGAGCCAGGACTGGAGCAGCACGAGGTGCTGTGACCTGTGGGGACATCCCTGTCCCTGCCCCTCCTCACCTGGCCCTGATAAAGCAGTGGGCGACCGTGAGGACCCACTTGGAGCTGAGGAGGACACCCGAGCACATGTGCCACGTGCCGTTCTTCCAGGTGGCCTGGATGCTGGCAATGCCGGGCCAGGCCCCCGGCTGGACCCCGGTGCCCCCCGTGACGCGGGAGGTGCCGTCGGCCAAGGCCGCGGGGCCGTAGTCGGGCAGCAGGGAGTTGTGGTCGGCAGCCATGGGCCGGAGCCCGCAGGTCCCTCTGCAAGCACAAACCAGCACTGCCCTGCTCAGGGGCTGCTCAGGATGAAGGTCCCCCCGTTGTCCCCCCCACAGTGCCCCGAGGGGCAGCAGGGCCAGGGCCCCCCCAGGGCACGTCTGTGCCCCCGTTG
>NW_020957727.1:25641-28501 GCF_003031625.1 Empidonax traillii | reverse complement strand
CACTGACCCGCAGGTGTCCCAGGTGCCACCCACGGGCCCGGCCAGGGCCAGCAGGACCAGGAGCCACAGCCAAGCCATCGGTGGCAGCGCACGGGGCAGTGCCAGGAGCGAGGGGTCACCTCCAGCGTTGTGCCCACAGCACCCACAGTGCCCCTGGCCCAGGGCTGATGTCACAGAGGGGCCGGTTCCCTGTGCTGGGCACGGTGGGGAGGGACAGCCCTGAGTCACAGAGCCAGGGAATGGTTTGGGTGGGAAGAGACTTTGACAACCACCCAGTGCCACCCCTGCCATGGGCAGGGACACCTTCCACTGGCCCAGGCTTCTCCAAGCCCCATCCAGCCTGGCCTTGGACATTTCCAGGGATCCAGGGGCAGCCACAGCTTCTCTGGCCAACCTGTGCCAGGGCCTTCCCACCCTCCCAGCCATGAATTCCTTAACATCTAATCTAAACTTGCCCTCCTTCTGCTTAAAGCCCTTTTTCCCTTGTCCTATCACTACATACTCTTGTCCAAAGTTCCTCTCCAGCCTCCTTGTAAGCCCCCCTGAGGTACTGGAAGGGGCTCTAAGTTCTCCATGGAGTCTTCTCCAGGCTGACCAGCCCCGACTCTCTCATCCTGTCATGCCCTTCTTCCCACCCTGAATGAATATTTGAAGTGTTTTGAGCCTTGCTTTAAAACAGCAGTGCACTGCTAGTTCACCCACATTCACCTTTTACATGTTTATTTACATCCATTCCAGAAAGGCACCTGACTCTATTCAAATACCTCAATAAATGAAAGTTAGTTTTTTGCCCTAATTTCTTGAAGTAGTTTGTAGGAAGATGCTTGAGGGTAAAAAGACAATGGAAGTGGCAGCTTTTCTTAGGGATCAGAGCTTGTCTGTGCATTGCTTTGATTACATTTTTGCAGTTAGATGCTGCCACCAGCGATTTTCGAGCCTCACAATTTATTAATAAAGAGGGTTAATTCTGTCAACCGTTCAGGCGAGTGAAGGTGTGGAGACCCAAGAGGGCGTTTCTGTGTTTTTCATGTGACCCTGAACAAGTCAGTCCAACCACCCCTAATTAATCTCAGGTTTAATACCTCATAATTTGTACCAGACCCAGGGAACTGCTCGGTGAAGGGTCCCCATAAACGGTGTTAAATCTGTGAATCTTCACAGTGTGGTATTTTTCTTGCAGAGGAAAGGAGAGGTTTTTGAGTTTCTTTGGAGATTCAGGAAATGGAATGTTAAATACCTAAATACAGAATACTTTTCCAGTGGTCAGATCATGTTCTGTGTATTTTAAAGATTTTCTTCCCAGTATCCCATTTAACCATGCCATTATTACACCTCGACAGTATTAAACCCCCCCCAATCCTCTGATGTAAGAAAAATATGAAAAATAAAATTAAAATAAAATAACATAACATAAAATAAAATATAATAATATAAAAGAAAGTAAAATAAAATAAAAATAAAATAAAATACAGTAAAATAATAAAATAACATAAAATAACAAAATAAAACAAAATAAAGTAAAATAAAATAAATAAAATAAAATAAAGTAAAATAATAAAATAAAATAAAGTACAGTAAAATAATAAAATAACATAAAATAAAATACAGTAAAAATAAAGTAAAATAAAGTAAAATAAAGTAAAATAAAGTAAATAAAATAAAATAAAGTAAAATAATAAAATAAAATAAAAGAAAGTAAAATAAAATAAAGTAAAATAAAATAAAAAAATAAAATAAAATACAGTAAAATAATAAAATAACATAAAATAACAAAATAAAATAAAATAAAGTAAAATAAAGTATAATGAAATAAAAAAAATAAAATAAAATAAAATAAAATCCTGAGGATTGGGCTGGTGATATTTGGGAAAGCCCCGATTAAAAAGCTGGCGAGGCAGAATGGAACTCGGATGAAACAACTGAATCCCCACCTCCTAGAGAGGAAGGGGTTCCAGACTTAAAAATAAGACCTATAATTAAGACCAGGCACATTACGACTTACCAGTGGTCAGGCCCCTTATCTATTTACCAGCAGGACCTAGAAATAACCTTTGAATTTTCTGATTTTTACGGGAGCTCAAATGTCTCTGATCGCCTGGAAAATTAAACTTAAGTTTTCAAAGAACAGGGGTGTGTTTACCAGGATTCAATGGACAGAGTATTACATGTTATACTGCCAGGGTCCATTTATGGTTACCTGGGGGAAAGTGGATGTCCCCATACACATTTGCAACCTCGGATTATTTTAGGATATGACATCTTTAAAGGAAAAGTTTGGCAATTGCCCAATGGGAATGTTTGTCATTCGGGCCCACAAAAAAAAAACAACACCATATAGTAAATTTTCTGCAAAAAAACCCAGAAAAATGGATCTAATAAAAATGGCTCCAGTTTTACCTGCTTTGGCTGTGACCAATATCAAACAGCACCCTATTCATCCTGTGCAGCCAAACAAGGGATAAATAAAGTAATGAAAACTTTAGAACAAAGGGATATTATTATATTTAGGATACACTCCTCATACAACTCTCCTGCTGGCAGCTGAACACGTATGGATGACAGTTCTGGATGTAAAAGGCATGTTCTTCATGGGTCCACTTGGGAAGGGAGATAAACCCTAATTTGCATTTCCTTGGGAGGGAACACAATGCACCTTTAATCACCTGCCCCTCGAGGGTATAAACATTCACCTACAGCTGCTCACAGTGCCTCAGCTGAACTGCTTCAACAAACAGAAATCCTGAAAGGAGTACAAACCTATCGATAAAATGATGATGTGTTGATAGGGGGTGAAGAGGAAAGTGCAGTACAAGATATATAGAATAAATGAAATGAGGAGGTGATAGAAGCGCCCACTGCC
>NW_020957727.1:19141-25478 GCF_003031625.1 Empidonax traillii | reverse complement strand
AACATTCACCTACAGCTGCTCACAGTGCCTCAGCTGAACTGCTTCAACAAACAGAAATCCTGAAAGGAGTACAAACCTATCGATAAAATGATGATGTGTTGATAGGGGGTGAAGAGGAAAGTGCAGTACAAGATATATAGAATAAATGAAATGAGGAGGTGATAGAAGCGCCCACTGCCAAATGCCAAGACCCCTCTGAAGAGGTGACACTCCCGGGAATCTGGTGGATTGCAGGTCAGGCTGTAATCCTGCACCAAACCACTACAAAATTGGATGCCACAGACACTCCTGCTACTAGAAAGGAACTTCAAGAGATCGTGAGTACCTCAGGATACCAGAGAAATCACGTTCCTGGATTTTCTGTGACCTTGTGTGCTTTAATGAGGAAAGAAACAGACCTTGATAGTGATAATAAACAGGCTTTGCAAACACTGATAGAAGAGCTGAAAATATATCAGTCACTTGGGCCAGTTCACCCCAGTTATCCCATAATAGCTGAATTGGGTTTTGCTGAAGAGGGGACTTGACTGGGAAAGGGGATTATCATCTCTGACCTGAGCTCTTAAACAAGTAGAAAAAATTAACCAGCGTCAGCCTTACAAGTCCGAGGACCTTTCAACCTGTCAGCCCCAGCAGATGGGATTGCACAGAGACCAGCAGCACACAAAGCTGTGCCTGTGACTCAGGAGTCCTGGATCAAATGGGTATAACTGAGGGGCTGACAAAACCCTCCAAATTATAAATAGCTGTGCCCCCCAGACACACTGGCTCTGCACCAGTCATGTAAACAGAGCCCTGTACTTGATGCTCCTGCAGTTACATCAGACTGAAATTTAAAAGCTGTCTGATTTACTGATGCCTCAGCCAAACACAGAGATGGTAGATGGAAGTACGGAGCAGCTGTTCTTAACATTCAGACAGGAAGGGGAGCAGTAGAAGGAGGAATGGGAAGTGCACAGGTGGGAGAGGTGAAAGCTTTACTGGCAGTAAAAGAGAAGGCAAGGGCAATGTATGTTGATACCCACGCAGTCTGGGCTGGTGCCACAAAGTGGTTGTGTCAGTGGGAAGCTTCAGGCTGGCAAGTGAATGGAAAAGAGGTTTGGAGGAAGGAAGGAAGGAAGGTTGGAAGTGGTTGCTGTCACAGGCTCGGTGCCCACCAATCCACACAAATCGGTAAAAGGATAAAGCCTTGCAGACTTACTGGAACAACCAGCTGGATCAGAGGACAACAATCAAAAAGATAAAAATGGATCTGTTGGAAGATCCTCAGCGCTGGCACCGACTGGGCAAGCAGCTACACTGTCAATTAGGGCAAACTGGACGGGAAGCTTTATTTTTTTAGCAGCACAAAGCAGAGGGTGGCCGTTGAGCAGAACGATTTGTAAAAGGCGTTCCCACACAAAAGCAACAAAACATATATATACACACATATATATATTTCACAAGCTTTCTTGAGTCCTGTGTCTCTTGAAGCAACTCTAAATGATAAAATTGAATGACTTGTTTGGATGGTCCCTAAGCACAGCAGATTTTCTGAATTAAATGTTATGCCCTGTAGTTGTAATATTGTTATTAATCAGAATGTCTTTTTATTCTTTTTATTAGTAGTCATTGTATATATGTGTCATACCTAATCCAACAAATGAGGATACCGACCACTCCAGAAGTTCATAAAATTGAAATAACAGAATCAATAGTTAGTTCTGTATTATGCTCAGGTTAATACTGCCAACTCTGATTTTTTCTAAGAATTTTGCATGTAAAAGTGTAAAGTGTGATTATAATACAGCTAACATCCTTTTAAACTACACGAGTTGAGACAAAATAGTAAAAATTAGGAGCTTGATGTATCTCAACATATTTGACAACAGTGTACTGATGCAGTGGGTGCTTTTATAGCACAAAGGTAAGAGTTTGTACTGCATTCCAAGCACCAGTCGGGCTCATCACCCCAGATCAACACACTCTTCCTAGAGTGTGTGTGGAGTCTCCTCCCTTGCAGTGGGGACAACCCTTCAAGGATTCTCTTCAAGGTTTAAGAAAAAGAGATCTGCCCACAAGCACTGGGATGGTGTGTCGAACTAATCTCTAATGACTGTTTCTTTTTGCTGATTTTAATATAATTACTTTGACATAGTGCACTATACTACACACTACCAGTAATTTCGGTTTTTGTATTGTGCAGTAAATAATTTTAAGATCTTTTGTCCATTTGTCATAATAAATAATTCCTTTTATATAAATATAAATATATAATAAATATAAATATAAATATTTATATAAATATAAATATATATAAAAATATATAATATATCTATATATAATATAGATATATATAATAAAATATAATATATAATAAATATACTAATAAATAAAATAATAAATACCATAAAATAAAATGTATAATAAAATAAATCTATAATAATATATAATATATTATATATTTTTATATTTAAGTATATATAAATAAATATTTAAAAATATATATTATATATAAATAAAATGGCAAACCCGGTTTGCCATCTTTAATCCTGTGTGACAAAGTTGTACTTACATTGTTGACAAAGTCTCGGGGGCTAAGATGGGATCCAGCTACCCCCAGGCTCCTCTCTGAGAAGTTTAGAAAGCCAAGGGGTTCTTTTCTTCAACTCGTGACTCAAGAGGAGGGCTTCTCCAGCCCATTCCAGTATCTAACTATCTTTTCTGTGCAGACATTATTCCTCATGGGCAGCACCCCCTCTGCTGGGCCACTTTCCAGCCCCCCAGCCTGGAGCTGCAGGGGGTTCTTGGGGCCAAAGTGCAGGACCTGGCACTTGGTCTTGTTGACCTTCATTCACCCTGTTGGTCTCGTCCCACTGATCCAGCCTGGCCCTCCAGCACATCCACACTCTCCCCCAACTTGGTGTTGTCCACCAATTTGCTAATGATGGACTCGATACCCTCAGCCAGATCATCGATAAAGATATTAAAGAGGGCTGGGCCCAACACTGATCCCTGGGGGACATCACTGGTGCCCGGGTGCCAACTGGATGTTCACCACCACTCCCTGGGCCCTCAACCCAGCACAGAGTGCCCTGTCCCAGCTGTGGGCTGCACCTTTGCCACGAGTGTGCCGTGGGAGACGGTGTCCAAAGCTTTGCTGAAGTCCAGGTAGACACATCCACAGCCTTCCCCTCACCCACCGGGTGGGTCAGCTGGTCCCAGCAGGGGATCAGGTTGGTCAGGCAGGACCTGCCCTTCCCAAGCCCGTGCTGGCCGGGTGTGCTGGTTCCGGCCAGGATGGGGTTAAGTTCTGCAGCAGGCAGGGGGAGCACAGTCAAGGCCCCGGGCTCGTTCTGTACCCACCCGAGGGGCATCTCCTCAGCGTGGTGTCTTTCCCAGCTGGCCTCGATGACCTGTGAATTGCCTCCTGTCTTGTACACTGTTAATGGCATTGTTGTTACTGTTCCTTTCCTTATCTCATCGCTGCTTCCACTCCCCTGTGTGTGTGTGTGACACCTGTGTCCATGTGACACCTGTGTCCGTGTGACACCTGTGTCCGTGTGACACCTGTGTGTGTGTGACACCTGTGTCCGTGTGACACCTGTGTCCGTGCCTACCCAGCTTTGTGTCCCCCAGCACTGCCATCCTCAGGCCTCCCTGCGATCTCGGTCACCACCCCCCATCCACCCCGAGCCTGGGGGGTCCCCCCAAATGCCACTTCCATCCCCAGAGGCACAGCAGGGGCTGTGGGGGACGGGCAGAAAAGTGGGGCCTCCACGGAGCACGGGGATTCATCCCTGCTGTTCCCCCCGGGGTTGGGGGCCATGGGGGGAGTCGGGATGCCCCCGTGCCCGTGGGTCTGAGACCCCCAGGTGTGGTGTCTGTCCCAGCATGTCCCCCCTCCATCCCTGTCCCAACAGTGCTCCGTGGCACATGCGGTCCCTGTGCCACATCCCCGTGACCCTCCCGTTCCTGTCCCCCACCCCGTGCCCCACAGTGTGTCCCTGTGCACCACAGTGTGTCCCCACTGTGTCACTGTCACCCCCCATGGCGTGTGACTATCCCACCTGAGCTCCAGAGCATGTCCCTGTGCCACATCCCCGTGTGTTCCCCTCCCCCTCGTTCCTGTTCCCCCCTGTGCCTCACAGCGTGTCCCCCCCCAGATCCCTGTCCCCCTGTGTCCCCCTCATGTCCCCCAGTGCCCCACAGAGCACAGCAGATGACAAGTGGTATCAACACATGTTGGGGACACTGAGAAGACACACGGAGGGGACACAAATGTCACTTGGTTACAGAGGAAGGGGCAATAAATACCAGGCCCCCTCCCCCGGGGTTCTACCGGGGCAGGGGGGCTGAGGAAGGGCTGTGGGGGTGGCAACAAGGTCACAGTGACAACTCCTGGTGTCCTTGGGGTGTCCCTGGCCCCCCCTCCCCGCTGTCCCTCCCTGCCCACAGGCGGGATCCGGCGGGATCCGGTGGTGGCACTTCCCTGTCACGGGACGCAGCTGAGACACGGTCACGGGGCACCCGTGGGGCCCCCTCAGGGACACACCAGGGCCTCTCTGTCAGCCCCCCCAGACCTGTGGGACACCCTCAGGCACCTCACAGCACCCACAGGCACACCGTATCACCCCCAAGCAGCACCCTGGGGTGGGCTGGGGACCCCGTGGGGTGGGGACCGTCAGATGTGAGAACTCCCGGGAACTCCCAGGAGGGTTTCCTTGTGCTGGAGACCCCACGGGATGCCAGGGGCTGTTCTGGGGCACCAGGTGAGGTCTGTTGGGTGTGAAGAGGCTGGGAGGGCTGGGGAGGTGCCAGGGGCTGGGTGGGGGTGCTGAGGGCATCCTGGGGGTGCCCATCACAGGGTGGTCGGGCACAGAGGGGCAGTTTGGGGTGGTTGAGGCGGTTTGGGGATACCAGGGGAGTACCAGGGGGACTGTTAGTGGGTTTTGCTGTCCAAGGGATGTTCGGGAGGGCATTTGGAGGTCCAGGGAGGGTCTGGAGGGTCCTGGGGGAGGCTGGAGGTACCAAGGGGGGGGCTAGGGGGGGATTTGAAGGGCCAGGGGTGCTGAGGGGTCCCGGGGCCTCTATCGCAGCTCATCGGGAGCGAAGAGCCCGCGGGCGCGGCGCAGCACCGAGTCCCGGGCCGGGTCGTACGGGTGGTCCTTGGAGGGGATCTCGAGCACGGCGGGCAGGGCCCGGGCGTGGGCTGCGACTGCCGGCCGGATCTGCTCCGCCAGCGCTTGCGAGATCAGGATCATCCCCACGTCCTCCCGCGCCAGGAAACCCCTGGAACAGGGAAACGGAGGGTGAGGGGGGCACGGAGAAACCTCCCCCAGGGATGGGGCCCCAGAGCGGCGGTGGGACAGGGGAGTCCTGGGATTCCTTGGACCCCCTGAGCTCCTCTATGCACCCCTGAGACACCTCCCCCTGGACACTCCTGAGATCCCCCCGACACCTTCCCAGGGACTCCTGAGACCCTCCAGACCCCAAATCCCCCCATACCCTCCTGAGGCTCCCAAACCCTCACCCGAGACTCCCTGTTCCCTCTCCAACTGCCCCTGGGCCCCCTCTCCAACTGCCCCAGACCCCCCAGAACGCCCCACAGGACTTTTGGGATCCTCCGGACCCCAAAACTCGCCCAGCCCCTCCTCAGGAACCACCGACACTCCCTCCGGGGACCACCCCAAGGACCCCTCGGAGCCCCAGCCCCTCCCGAGCCCACTCAGAGCCCCCAGACCCGCGGGGACGCCCCGGTCCCCCCCCTCACCGAAAGGTTTCCTCGATCTCGGCCAGGCTCGTCTCCTTCTCCACCACCAGGAAGTTGGGCCGCCGGTGCTTGTCCAGCTCGCCGATGCCGCCCAGCAGGAACCCGGTTACCGTGTCCTCATCGCCCATCACGGCGATCAGCTTCCCGCGGCCCGCCATGCCCGAGCCGCGCCGGGACCGGGGCCCGCCGGGATCGGGACCCTCCGGGAGCCGCCGCCGGGAGCGGGATCGGGATCTGGAGCGACCGGGAGCGACCGGAACCCGCCGGGAGCCGCCGCCGCTTCCGGGTCCCGCCGCCCCCGTGCTGGACACGCCCCCCAGCTCGCCCCGCCCGCCCCCGCCCCGGGAACTCGGCACCCCGCCCCTCCGCCGGTGAGCCACGCCCACCCGCCGGTGAGCCACGCCCCCTCGCGGAGCCGGCTCCGCCCCCTCCGGTAACGCCCCCCGGTAACGCCCCCGGGCCCGCAGGCCCCGCCCCTCCCGCCGTTGTGGCCCCGCACGCGCAGCGCGCCGTGCCCTTGAGGGGACGCGGGGGCCACAGCGCCCCCTGCCGGACAGCGCGGGCACCGCGGGGCTCCCCCCGCCC
>NW_020957727.1:14354-17019 GCF_003031625.1 Empidonax traillii | reverse complement strand
CCTAGGAGCCCCTAGACCCCCCTGTTGACCCCCATCTCCTCCCCCCAGGCCCCCCCAGCCCCTCACCGGCCTTGCTGCAGTCCACTGTGAAGTGGTTCTTGTGGCCCAGGCGGGCACTTGCCAGCCCCGGCCCTCGGGCCACCACCTGCCCCGCGTCTGACGGGGCCTTGGTGACCCCCCCGAAGGCAGGGGGGCCCCGCGAGCCCCCCCGTGCCACTGGCTCCACCAGCACCGTCGAGGTCTCGTGCAGGCTGTGCCCCCCCGACAGCCGCGGGCCTGGGGAACACGGTGGGACACCGTCAGCCCCCGCCATGGGGACACCCCCGCCCCCGTCACACTGTGCTGGGGGGTCACAGCAACACCTTCCAGGGACAACCCATCATGTCACCCTGGAGCTCTTTCACCACGTCACCCACCCCCAGGACCCCCTATGCCACCGCCCTGGGGACACCCCCGTTCATGTCACCCTGGGGGTCCTCCTGCCATCTCCCTGCCACCCCCATCATGCTCATCACTGGCCCTTGTCACTCCACACTGGGGACCCCCGACTTCCCCCCCCACCCCGATCCCCCCTCATCCAATCCCCCATCCCCGTGTCCCCCCACCAGCCATACCGGTGACCTTGGCCTTGAAGGGGCTGCCCACGATGTGGTGGGGGCCCCCGTACTTGATGGAGATGAGGTAGTTGCCAGGGGCCATCGGGGTGTAGGTGACACGGTGGCCCTCAGGGACCTCAGTGCAGTCCAGCTCCACCTTGGAGGGGCCATCGATGGTGACAGCCAGTGCCCCTGCCCCTGCATTGGCCGTCTGCACCAGGAACTCCGAAGGCACCCCTGGGACACAAGGGACACGAGGTTGGCACCATGGGGGGGGGACACTGTGACCCTACTGTGGCCACCACCCACGGCCACGTCCCCATCACATCAATTCCTGCGGCCACACCTCCGCTGTCACCACCACGGCTGTCACCATCCTCGCCACCACACGGCCACGGTGCTGACCGTCCCCAACCCCCTCCCACAGCCGTGTCCCCGTCTCCACAGCGGTGTTACCTGTGCGGCCGCCCTCGAGGCCGGGCCCGAAGGCGGTGACGAGCCCGGGGTCCCCAGCCTGGCTCTGCTCGCCCACGCGGATGTTGAAGGGGCTGCCGGGCACGTGGCGCCCATTGAAGCGCAGGTCGATGGAGTGCACCCCGTTCTCACGCGGCAGGAACCCCAGTGCGTAGCGGTCTGGGGGAAACAGGCATGGCACCGTGTCCCTGTGTGCCCACGATCTGTGTCCCCACACCCCAATTTTCACACAGCAGGACCCCCAGCGTGTGTTGGTCTGGGGGAGCACTGTGTCACAGCAGTGTCCCCATGTCCCTGTGTTTCCCAGTGCCCACACCCCATTCTCACACAGCAAGAAAACTCCAGCACCTATCAGTCTGGGGGGACAGACTGGTGTGTCCCGTGTCCCCATGCCCCGTGTCCCTTTGTCCCCATATACCTCATGCCCCCAAGCCCACGTGCCCACATGCCATGTCCCCATGTCCTGTGCCCTGTGTCCATCCCCCCCATCCCCAAGCCCGGTGTCCCCACAGTGTCCCCTCACCGCTGTCCAGCTCGGACACGTAGCACTCCTCCACCACCCCTGCAGGCGTGTGCACTTTGGCGTCGATGACCCCGCGTGCCCCGTTCAGCTGCACTGCAAACGACGCCGGCTGGTTCACGGCCACTGTCTCCTGTGGGGACACCACGGTGGCATCAGGGACACAGGCAGGGCAGAGGGGACATCATGGGGCCCAGGGGTGACACAGGGGTGCCAGGTGTTGGCAGCAGGGAGGGTCCCAAGGGTGACACGGGGGAGAGAGAGAGGTGGCCCCGGAGGGTCCCAAGGGTGCCACAGGGGCTCAGAGCGGCCCCAGGGGCGACCTGGGGACCCAGGGAGTGTCTGGGAGCCCAGGGTGCCCCAGGGTGACATGGTGGGTGTCCCCAGTACCTGCAGGCTGGTGACAGTGAGGCGCCGGGCGTCGTCAGAGTGGGAGGCAACAGGGACGACAAAGGGGCTGTCGGGGATGTGCTCCTCGTTGAACTTGATGGACACTTCATAGTCACCTGGGGGACATGTGGACAATCAGGCAGGGACCCCACGCACCAAGACCCCACACAAAGGGACCCCACACATGAGGAAACCCTCCCGTGGGGACACCTGTGCACAGAGACATCCTTATGTGGGGACACCCTCAGCTGGGGACATCCTCATACTTGGGGACACCTTTGCATGGGGGTCCCACAGTCCTGGCTTACCACCATTTGGGGGGAAGGGGGGTGGGGAGGGCAGGTTATTGGTGTGTTGGGAGTGTTGGGGGGCAGGCCCCTCTCACCTGGCTCCTGCACCAGGTAGGAGACACCACAGGAGCCGTCCTTGCGGTCCTCGAAGGAGATCTCAGCCTTGCTGGGCCCCTCGACAGCGATGGAGAGACCCCCCGCGCCCGCCTCGCGCGTCCAGATGCTGAACTCAGCTGGGGGGAGGGGGCACCAGGGTCACCCCGGCCCCCAATGGCACCCCAGGACAGTGACACCCCTCACAGACCTGCATCCACCCCCCATGGCACCCAGATCCCCCACAGCACCCTCACATTGCCCCCACACCCAACTGTACCCAAATCCCCCATCACAGCACC
>NW_020957727.1:0-12702 GCF_003031625.1 Empidonax traillii | reverse complement strand
CCCGTTCCTGGCAGACCCCCCGTACCTGGCGTGCCGGCCACGGCGCGCTGAAGGCCGGTGCCCCCCGCGCGCACCTTGTGGGCACCACCCTCTCCCAAGGGCCCCACGGTGAACTGGAAGGGGCTCCCGGGAACGTGCTGCCCCCGGAACTTGACGCTGACGGTGTGGGCGCCCGTCTCCTGGGGCACGAAGCGCACGCTGTAGACCCCCGCGGCCCCCGGCACCACCTCGGCCTCGCGCCGCTGCCCCGACGGGCTCAGCACCTGCGCCGTCAGCTCCTGCACCGACGCCTCGCCTGCAGGCACACACCTCGTCACCCCGGGCACCTGGGCACCCCAGCGTTACTTCGACATCACCCCACTGTCACCCCATCGCTACAGCACACTGTCACCCTGTCGCCAGGGCACCTGTCACCGCATCACTCCATCATCCTGTGAACCTGGCACCCTAACACTAGGGCACCCCAGCACCTCAGCACCCCATCTCCTCACTGACATGTCACCATGGCACCCCAGAAGAGCACCCTGGCACCCCAGCATCCTGTCACCCTGTCACTCTGGTGCCAGGGCACTGGGGTACCCCATTGCCTCATCACATCGTCACCATGGTCCCAGGGCACCCTGGCACCCCAGGACCCTGTCACCCCATCACTAAGGCGCCTTGGCCCCTCAGCACCATTGTCACCCCGTCATGCCATCACCCCACCACCCCATTACCAGGGCACCCTGGCACCCCAGCACTCTGTCACGCCGTCACTGTCACCTCACCATCTCCTGGCCCCAGGGTGCCCTGACATCCAGACACCCACCAGAGCCCATGTGCACCCCCTGTGCCCCTTCACACACAGGACACACGTGTGCTTGCCAGCGTGCAAATGCTCGCACAAGCACAGGCACATGTGATTTCGCACACTCATGCCAAGGGCACACACAACCCTCTCAGGAGGTGTGGACACACCACGAGCACACACCCCCTTGTGAGCAGCTGTGCACCCCGTGTGAGCACACACACCCCCCACGAGCAGGTGTGCACACCTGCTTGTGCAAAGGGCCAGCGCTGCCCCCAACTTCCGTGCACGTCCCCTCGCGAAGGGCAGCACCCCCCTGGTGAGCGTGGCAGCCCCTGTGCTTGTGCCAGGCAGCATCCCAGCTCCATCCCCAGGTGCGTCCTGGCCTCGTGCGAGGGGCACGTGCAGGTAGGAGCGGAAGGGCGCGTGCTGAGCCCTTGTGTGAGCACACACAGCCCCTGTGAGCACACGCAGACCCGTGCAAACGGGGCACTCCCACGTGCAAGTGTGCCCAGCCCCCGTGCAAGCCCAGTGCCCTGCCCTCGTGCAAACACCCCCACACGTGCCAGTGCAGCCTCTCCCGCTCGCCCAGCCCCCCCCCGTGCACCTCCATCCCTCGAGCAATCGCGCTGCCCCGCACACAATCCCCCACACAGGACGCACCCTCGTGTGCGCGTGCAGGGGCCCCGAAGGCGCCGATGCCCTCGCGGGGCCCGAAGGCCCCGAAGGTGCCGAAGGGCTCCGGAGGGGCTCGGGGGAAGGCGCCGCCCACGCGGGTCGACTCCTCCACGTGCACCTCGCGCGTGGTCTCCCCGCCGCGCGTCTTGCTGATCTCGGTGCGCTCCGTGCGCGTGTAGGTGTGGCTGCTGCGCGTGAACGTGCGCGTCAGCCGCTCCTGCGCCGACACCATCTGGAACCAGTTCCCTGGGGAGCGCCCCGCGGGGACACGGGCGGACAGCGGGGACACACGGGGACCACGGGGACATAGGGGGGAGCCACAGGACGTGGGCACGGGGAGGGAGAACAGAAGGGGCGCACAGAGGAGTGGTGGGGACACGGGGGGAAGTGGACAGAGACAGGGTTGGATGGATGCAGGGACGGATGCAGGGATTGGTGGAGATGCGAACAGGTGGAGACAGTCGTGGTCACGGGGGTGGAGACAAGGATGGACGTGGAGACAGGGATGATGGAATCGTGATGGGTGGAGACATGGGGTGGTCACAGGGATGGAAGTGAGGGTTGGTGCAGGGAGAGATGGAAACGGGGATGGATGTAGGGATGTATGAAGCCACAGGTGGATGAAGCCAGGGATGTACGCACGGACGGGGGTGTGGATGGAGGTACCGGTGGGTGGTGGCGCAACCAGAGGGAAGCACAAACAGAGGTGCAGATGCACGGAAGGACACGGACACAGGCACACAGAGGGGAGAGAAGGAAGAAAGAGGGAGAAGTCAGAGCTGGAATGGCTGAGAGGCATCTCAGCCCACGGAAGAGGAGGATGAGGGAAGATGAGGGAGAAGAGGAGGAGGAGGAAAAGGAAGGACAACACTACCTGGGATTTTGAGGTTGAGGTCACAGGTGCTACCAACGGTGGCGATGGAAGGTGCCTGCCGCCGGCGTGTGATGCTCTCCTTAATCCGGCCCTCACCCGTCACCTTCACTGTGAAGGGGCTCCCTGCAGGAGAAGGTCACCTCAGGGAGCTGTCACCCCCCCGGGGTCCCAGCACCCTGCACCGCACTCCTGTGCCCCCTCCCTGTCCCCCTGGTCCCACCTGGGACATGTTTGTCAGCAAACTTGATGTTGATGATGTAGTTGCCGGGCTCGGTGGGGCAGTAGGTGACCTTGCAGGTGCCGTCCTCCACATCCTCACAGTTGATGTCCACCTTGCTGGGGCCCTCAATGGACAGGCCTAGCCCACCATAGCCTGAGCGACCAGAGGGACACACTCAGAGGTGTCCCATGGCAGCTCTCCCCGTCCTGGACGTGGCCACACCATGGACATCATGCCAACCCAGCCATCAAAGCCACCATCCCATCCTGGCCACGGTCACACCACAGCCATAACCATGACCACCACCCCGTTCTGTGCTGGCCATACCTGTGGCATGGCCTTAGCCACCTCCCACCTGGGTGATGGCTATGCCACCACTGTGGTCACCACCCCATCCTGCTGGCTGCAGCTGTGGCATGGCCTTGGCCCTCAAATCATCCTGGCTACGGCCACACCACCACCACAGCCACCATCCAACCCAAGCCCCAGCGACCATCCTGCCTTGGCCATAACCACAGCCACCACCCCACCCTGGCCCTGGCCATGGCCAACTCTCCCCCCAGCCTCACCAGCGCTGCGCGTGTCCACGATGAACTCAGCCACCTCGAAGGTGTGGCCCTCCAGCAGCCCCTGGCCCCACACCTTGACCCGGCCGGCATCGCCGATCTCCGACTGCCCCACCAGGATCTTGAAGGGGCTGTTGGTGACGTGCTGCCCGCTCTTCCGCACGCTCACCACGTGCTCGCCCACCTCCTTGGGCGTGAAGGAGATGCCTGCGGGGGGACACCGCGGTCACACCCTGCCATCAACCCACAGCCACCGCCACCAGCCCTGGCCATCACCAACCAGTGACCATAACCACCAGCCCCTGGCCAGACACCCATCTCCTCCAGCCCTTGGCCACCACCACCAACCTCTGGGCAATTCTACCAACCCGTGGTCACCATAACTGTGTCCATCAGTCCCTCATGACCACCCACATCTCCTGACCATGGCCACCAATCCCTGGTGACCCAATGCCATGGGGCCACCCATCCCTGTGATTTCACAGCCCCCTCTCATGAGCCCCCGTCCCAGTTCTCCTGTGCCCATGTCCCTGTGTCCCTACAGTGTCCCTACAGTGTCCCCACGCACCGATGTGGCGGTTGGGCAGCCTCTTGAGCAGGCAGGGCTCCTCGTTGCCCGAGGGTGCGCGGATGGTGGCCGCCAGCAGGCTCAGGTCGGTCTCTGCGATCTTCAGCGACACGTCGGTCGAGGTGCCCACGTTGAGCTGGGACGTGCGCATGGAATCGTCCCCTGCAGAGGTGACGTCAGAGGGGACATCAGCTCCAGGTGGGAGGCAGGAAGGGTGGGGTCCCAAAGGTCCCAAAGGGACATCACAGCTGTTTGATGGGGTCCCAGTGGCCATAGGGAAGGTGTCCCCGTGACCCCACAAGTGTCCCCATGACAATGCCATAGTCCCCATGGCCATGTGGAGACCCCAAGGACCCCCAGGACCCCCAAGCCCCTGCTGTCCCCCCCCATCGCACCAGTGATCTTGGCGGTGAAGGGGCTGCCCGGGATGTGTTTGTCGTCGAAGCGCACGATGATGCTGTAGTCACCAGGAGCTGTGGGCAGGTAGGACACGGTGCACGTCCCGTCCTTGTTGTCCTGACAGGTGATCTCTGCCTTGGAGGGACCTTCCACTGCCAGCGACAGCCCACCTGGGGGTATGGAAGGCGTCAGGACGTGTCAGGAGGCACCAGGGGTCTCCAGCTCTACCCTGGTGGCACTGGGGGGTCCCCATGACCGTCTCAGCCCCCCCTTGGCCACCACTCACCCTCGCCGGCATCCTTGGTGACGATGGTGAAGGTGCAGGGCTTGTTGACCATGCCGTGGCTCAGCCCCGGCCCGTAGGCACTGACGTGGCGTGGGTTGATGGCGTCCACGTAGAACTGGAGGGGACTCCCTGGGGACACGGACAACGACAGTCAGGGGCCCCATGGGGACACGGACACCCCAACCCAAGGGGTGACCAACCAGGGACGCCAAAGGGACACCCCAGAGGGACATGCCACACCTTGGTGGGCACTCAACTCATGGGTGTCCAACCAGGGACCCAGCAAGGACACCTCGACACCAATCAGGGCACGGTGACATCGACCTTCCTCAGCCACCTCCCAGTGCCCCTCAGTGGCTCACCGGGGATGTGGTTGCCGTCGTAGCGGATGTCCATCTCGTGCAGCCCCTTCTCGGAGGGGGCGTAGTGCACCGTCACCGTCCCGTCCTTGTTGTCGGTGATGCTGGGCCGCGCCGTCTTCCCCGAGGGCATCCGCACCTCGCCTGGGGGGATATTTTGTCAGCAGAGGCACCAAGGGGGGCTGGTGCCTCACAGGGTGCTCCCTTTCCCCCCAGCCCCACCCCGTACCTGTGATCTCACCCTTCTGCACCGTGAAGGGGATGACGAGGTTGAAGGGCCGGAGGTTCTCGGCGGTGGCCGGGGGCTCATCCGTGGCCTGATTGTATGGCAGAGAGGAGGGTGAGAACCCCATGGTGGGCTCCCAGCCCCAAAGTGACCCTCACAGCCTCCAAATCCCACAGTGCCCACCATGACCCTGGCCCAATGTCACTCACCATGGTCACCCAACCCCATGGTTAGACCACGGTCTAACCCTAACCCTAACCCAGCATGGTCTTCCAACTCTCTTAGCTCCATGATGGCCACCATGGTCCTGTCACTGCCCCAGGGTGCCCACCAGGGTCTCACAATTCCACGACTCCCATCATGGTTACCCAACCCTGCGGTGCCCATTGTGCTCTTGTTTCTCCTCACTGGCCAACTCTCTGTCCCTTGGTGCCCACCACGATGTTCAACCCCACCACAGTCTCCCTGCTCCACGGTGTCACCCTGGTCTCCAAAATCTCTGTCCCATGGTGCCCATTGTGCCTTCAACCCTGCCCCTTGGATCCACCACGGTCTCCCAACCCCATGGCACCCACGGTGGTTCTCCCTGCTCCATGCCAGAGATCTCCCAAACTCTGCCCCATGTGGTGCCTACCCCAACCCCCCAGACTCCCAGAAACACCCCCCCTGCCCAGTCCCCAACCCACCAGGACGTGAAAGGGGCTGTTGGGGACGTGCTCCCCGCCGAAGCGGATGGTGATGACGTATTTGCCAGGCTCGGGCGCGGTGTAGAAGATGTCGAAGGTGCCGTCGTGGTTCTCCACCACGTCCACGTCCAGCTCAGCGCCGTCGGGAGTCGACACCTTGCAGGTGACCTTGCCCTGTCCCGCCGCCTTTGCGTCCACCGTGATCACCGTCTCCTCCCCAATCTGGATGGTGGGGCCCAGGCAGGCACCTGCGGGGATGGGCAGGGTCAGGGCCGTGGGGGGACCCCAAACCTACCCCCTCCCCAACTGCCCCCCCTCAGCCCCCCAACTTGCCCCCCCGGCGCCACTTACCCAGTCCATGGCCCCCAATGGATACTGCAAGAGAGACCAGGGAGAGCGGTGAGAAGGGGTTGGGGGGCTACTTGGGGGGGGCCGGGGGGGCCGATGGGGGCCGGGGGCTTCCGGGGGGGCCGGCACGTCCTGTCCTGGGGGCACCCGCTCATCCCCACTGCGCCATGGGGCAGGGCTAGGGGGCTCTGGGGGGTGCTGGGGACAGCAGTGGGGCAGGTGGGGGTGCTGGGGGGCAGTGGGAGGGTGACGAGGGCAGCGGTGGGGCAGGTGGAGGTGCTGGGGGGCAGTGGGGAGGTGCTGTGAGGCAGCAGTGGGGCAGATGGGGGTGCTGGGGAGGCAGTAGTGGGGTGCCAGGGGCAAGGCAGGGGTGTCTGGGGTAGGATGGGTGCTGTGGGGCAGCAAGGGGACACTGTGGGTCAGCACGTGGATGCCGTGAGGTAGGAGGGGTGCCATGGGGCAGCACGGGGACAACGGTGGGTCAGCAAGGGATGCGGTGGGCCAGCGAAAGGACACCACAGGGCAGTGAGGGGATGCCATGGGGCAGCGAGGGGACACCGTGGGTCAGTGAGGGGACACCGTGGGTCAGTGAGGGGACGCTGTGGGTCAGTGAGGAGATGCCGTGGGTCAGTGAGGGGATGCCGTGGGTCAGTGAGGGGATGCTGTGGGTCAGCGAGGGATGGCATCGATCAGCACGAGGACACTGTGGGGCAGCCCCACCTGTGACGAGGCACTTGCTGGCATCGCCGGCGGGCACAGCGAGGACGCGGAAGGGCGAGGCGGGGATCTCATCCCCCCCGTACTTGACGGTGCTGGTGTAGCGCCCCGGCACGTCGGGCACGTAGGACACCGTGTAGGTGCCGTCCCCATTGTCCCGGATCGATGCCTTCTTGGGCTGCCCCTCGGGGTCCTGCGGGTAACCCCCATCAGTGCCATATGCTCAGCACCCCGGTACGTGGGGGAAAGGGCACCCCATGTATCCCCCTGGCACTGAGCAGGATCTGCACCGTGAGCAGCCCTTGCCTGTTCCCCACATCCCCCCGTGTTCCCCCCCCTGCACTGACCAGGATCTGCACGGTGAGGAGCCCCTCGCCAGCGTCGCGGGCGTCGATGGTGAACTCAACGGGCAGGCTGGCGGGGATGCCCCCCGCGCTCAGCCCGGGGCCGCTCGCCCGCACCTTGCTGGCATCGTGGGCTGGCAGTGCTGTCACCTTGAAGGGGCTGTGGGGGGGTAGAGGGTAAGGGGGGGAGCAGGGACCCCCAGGCTCTGTGGGGGTCCTGTGTCCCCACCCCCCCGGGTGAGGTCTCACCTGCGTGGCACCTCCTGCCCTCCGTACTTGACGGCCACGGTGTAGGGCCCGTCGGTGGCCGGGGTGTAGGTGACCTTATGGGTGCCATCACCATTGTCTCGGACCTCCAGTGGCTCTGGTAGCCCTGTGGGGCAGCAGAACGTGTGGGGTGGTGATATGTGAGGAAGGGGGGGACATATGGGCGGGGGAACATGGAGGGCATAGAGCAGCATATGGGGCAGGACATCCCTGAGCAGGGAACTCCATGAGGCAGGAGACCCTAGGGAGGAGGGGAAGCATGGGGCTGGACATCCCGTGGAGCAGGATGCCCATGGGTAGGACACCCTATAGAACAGGGCACACCACAGGGCAGGACACCCTATGGACACATGGCATCCATGGGGTTGGACAAGCCACAACGCAGGACATCTATGGGTCAGGACATCCCAAAGACACCCTATGGACTATGGGATCCACTGGGTGTGGTTAGGACACCCCACAAGACAAGGCCTCCACCCCCCCATGTCCCCACGTACCGGCAGGCCCCAGCAGTGTCACCTCGAGGGCCGCACGCCCCGCGGCGCTGACATCCACGGTGAAGGTCTGGGGCAGCCGCGCACGGACGGTGGGGCCCAGCCCCGGCCCCGAGCACGTCACCTTCGAGGGATCCACGGCATCCCGCACCCGCACCCGGAACGGGCTCCCTGCACGGGGAGAGGGTGTCAGTGCGTGGAGTGGGCACTGTGGGGTGGGGCAGGGCGGGGACAGGAGTGGCATGGCCATTGGGCCAATGCGGGCATGGGGTCAGCGTGGGGATGGGGTCAGCATGAGGGTGAGGTCAGGGTGGCCCTGGAGTCAACATATCGATAGGGTCAGCACAGGTTGTAGGGTCAGTGTGTTCATCATGGGCATGGGCACAGCGTGGGGCCAATGTGTTCATGGGGGTGACACGCCCATGGGGCCAACACATATGTAGGGTCCACATGGCCACGGGTTCAAAATGGGCATAGGGACAGCACAACCAGAGGGTCAGCGTGGCCATGGGGTCACCGTGGGCGCAGTGAGTGCATGCCCATGGGATCAGCGTGGGCCTGGCATGGACACGGGCACAGGCACAGTGTGGCTATAGGGTCATTGCGGGATATCAAAGGGCCACACCCATGGGGACAGCACAGGCAGGGGATAGCTCGGGCACGGGGCCACCATGGTGTCACCACAGCCAATTTACACCCACCAGGACCCCTCTCCCACCCACCCATTCCCATGTCCCCACCCACCGGGGATGGGGTGGCCGCCGAAGGTGATGTTGACGTCGTAGTCGCCGGGCGTGAAGGGGACGTACTCCACCGCACAACTCCCGTCCTTGTTGTCCTTGCAGGACATCTTGGCCTCCGAGGGACCCTCGATGGCCAGACCCAGCCCCCCGGTGCCCGCACCCCTGGGGGAAAACCACCGCTCAGGGAGGGTGACACGGGCACGGTGGGACCATGGGGGAGAACAGCCGTGGTGGGGAGGTGGAGGTGACACAGTGGCAGAGAGATGGAGGTGCCAGCTCCATGGCAAGGGGAGGGAGGTGCCACCAGCAGTGAGGCAGTGAGGTGGGGGGGCCATGCTGGTGGCAGGGAGATGGAGGTGGCACACCGATGGCAGAGGGGATGCCTGGTTGGTGACAAGGGATGGAGGTGGCACCTCCGTGTCAAGGGGACAGAGATGCCTTTGGTGATATGGGACAGAGGTGACACCTCCTTGGCAGGGGATGGAGATGGTGGGTTGGTGGCCTGGGACCGAGGTGACACCTCTGGGGGGAGGCCTGTGGGTGTGGGGTGGTGGCAGGGTGGGAGCTGAGGGGCTCAGGGGTCAGTGCCCACCTGGTCTCCACGGTGAAGTGGTTGGCTGTGCCCACCAGGCCGCCCTCCAGGCCGGGACCGTGTGCCCGCACGCGCGTGGGGTCACAGCCCTCGGTCACCCCCACGCGGAAGGGGCTCTTCGGGACCGCCACATCGTCGTATGTCACCTCCACCCGGTGCAGCCCTGGGACAGGGACAGTCACACACTGCCCATAGCGAGGGGGTTTCTTGGAGAGGGGCTGGGGGCTCTCAGGGGATTTGAGGATCCCTGGGTGGGGCTCTGGTGGAGGTTGGGGATCTCTTGGTGGGTTGGAGGTGGTTCTTAAGCGGTTTTGTGGGGATTTCAGGGAATTTGGGGTCCCTGGGTGGGGGTTTGGAGGGTCTCAGGGACTTTAAGAATCTCTTGGAGGGGAGGGTCTCAGGAGGTTTGGGGGTTCTTGAATGAGGTTTTGGGGGGGTGGTTGGGGGTCCCTGAGTGTAGTTCGGGGCTGTCTCAGGTGGTTTGCGGGTCCGTGGTTCTGGGGGTTCAGGGGGAATTGAGGGGGTTCCACATTTGGATGTGGTTTGGGAAGGTCCCTCTCTAGGGGTCCCCCAATGCGGGACAGAGGATGCCTGGCCAGGACTTGGGGTCCCATGGGGGTGTTGGTGTCCTGGGGGGGGTGCAGAGAGAGTCCCTGTCGGGGGGCTCAGGGTTCCCGGGGGTTTCCAGGGGGTGCTGGGGTTCCTGGGGGGCTGTGGGGGTCCCTCACCTTCCTCGAAGGGTGTGTACTCCACGCGGTAGGTGCCATCGCCGAGGTCGGTGACGAAGGTGTCGATGGGGGTCCCCGAGGGGTTCAGCACCCGCGCCCGGACGTGGGGCCCCCCCGCGGGGGCCAGAGCCCGCGCGTCCACCGTGAACTCAGTGCCCACCTCCCGCAGCACCCCTGGGGGGCACAGGAGAGTCAGGGGGGGCCCGGAGCTCACCTGGGGGTCCCTCCCTGCGCCCCCCCAATACCCATGGCCCTCTCAGCACACACAGGGGGTTCAGGGGTGTCCTGGCACACCCCCACGGCCCCATCTCGCACTCTGTGAAACCCCAGAGTCCGCCATCCCCCCATGGGAGAGCTGAGTGGGGGAAGCCACGGAGACCCCTGAACAGTGGTGGGGTTAGGGTTGGGGGCACAGGGGAGGAGGTGCCTGTGGGGTGCCCAGGAGACCCTCCATGAGAGAGGGTGCCCGTGGGGAGGGGGTGTCCATGGGGTGCTCAATCAGGAGGAGATGTCGGTGCCCATGGGGATGTTCGTGGCCATGGGGTTTTCCATGCAAGGAGGAGAGGTCCGTGGGGTGCAAACAGCCCACCCCCAAGAGATGGGATACCCATGGGGTGCTCACAGGGACAAGGAGACCATGGGGTTGGGATGCCCGTGAGTGGGTGCATCCATGGAGAAAGGACACCCACAGGGATGGGGTGTCCATGGAGATGCCCATGGAGGGGAGATTCCCGTGGTGATATCCATAGGGAAGACGTGCCCAAAGGGATGGAACGCTCTTGGGGGAGAAAGTCCCCATGGGGAGGAGGTGCCCACATGGATGGGGAGGAGATCCCTGTGGGAAGGGAGGTGCCCGTGGTGAGCAGCCCCTGCGTGGCCGCCCCCTCACCTCGCGGCTCCACGCCTTTGCCGTAGACCTTGACGCTGCTGGTGTCGACGGCCGGGTCGACAGTGACGCGCACGGGGCAGTTGGGGACCGGGAGGCCGCCGTAGTTGATGGTGATGGTGTAGGCACCGGCGCAGGCCGGGGTGTAGGTGATGGCGTAGGTGCCGTCGCGGTTGTTCTGCACCAGCACCTCGGCCTTGGCGCCAGCCTCGGAGCGGATCTCGATGGTGAGCTCGGCCTCGCCGGCCTGCGAGCAGTCCACGGAGAAAGCGGCCGCCTCGCCCGCGCGGCCGCGCTCCAGCCCCGGCCCCGACGCCGTCACCTTGGCCGGGTCGAAGGGCGCCGTGACCGCGGCCGTGAAGGGGCTGCCCGGGATGTGGCGCCCGGCGAAGAGGATGTTGATGTGGTACTCGCCGGGCACCGTGGGCAGGTAGGACACGGCGCAGGAGCCGTCCCCGTTGTCCTGGCACTCGATCTTGGCCTCGCAAGGCCCCTCCACCGTCAGCCCCAGCCCCCCGCTGCCAGCGCCCTGCGTGGCGATGGAGAAGGGCGCCGGGACCCCCACACGGCCGCCCTGCAGCCCCGGCCCCGAGGCCACCACCTGTGGGCACAAGGACACGGGGAGGGGGGGTCAGGAGGGACAGAGACGTGCGGGCATCAGGGGGGACACAAGGACACGCGGGGTGCCAGAGGCACCGCTACAGGCAGAGGGACACGTGGGGTTCAGGGAGGACATGCAGGGGTCACGGGGGGCACACAGGTGTGCCAGCTCACCTTGGAGGGGTCGGGGGGCAGCAGTGCCTCCACGGGGAAGGGGCTGCCCGGCACTGGGTGCCCATCGTAGGTGATCTCAACGCGGTGGGGCCCCTCCTCGGAGGGGGTGAAGCTGACGGGGTGGGGGCCCCCGGGGGGCGCAGGCGCCACCGTGCAGGGCACGGGGCGGCGCGAGGGGCCTGTCACCTTCACCTCCAGGTGCCCCTGGCCCCCCGCACCCTGAGACTCCACCTGGAACTCCTGCACCTGTCCCACCTCCGCCTCTGTGGGGGAATGGGGGTCAGGGGGGCACCCTGCGCTCAGGGGGGGGGTCACACACATGCCCCTGGGGTGCCCCCAGATCCTCCATGGCGAACCCCACACCCAGATATGTCCCCCAGACCCAGGGTGTCCCCCAGACCCACCCCTACCCAAGAGTGTTTCCCATCACGTCCAGGGTGTTGTGCCACCTACAGGGTGTGTCACCCCCCCTGCCATGCCCCCCACCCACGGGTGTCCCCCATATCCAGGGTGCCCTCCACCCACAGGGGGTCCTCTGCCACATGCTGCCCTCCATCCCCAATGCCCCTGCTGTCGTGTGCCCCAACCCCATGATGAACCCCACAGCCAAGGGTGGGCCCCCCATCAGAGTGCTCCCCATATCCAGGGCCCCTTCCCACACTGTACCCCACATCCAGAGCTCTCCCCCCACCAGTGCCCTCCCCAGTGCCCCCCCCCGGTGCCCCCACTCACTGCTGTTGAGCCCCTGCACCTTGACCTTGCCCAGCTGCAAGGGGGGGGCCACGGTGACAGGGAAGGGGCTCTTGGGAATGGGGTCTCCTCCGTAGGTGACCACCACGGACATGGGGCCCTGCGGGGACACCACCACCTCAGGGTGCTGCTGGGGGACACTGGCACCCAGCAGCGGGGCAGGGCACCCACAGAAGGGTGCTGAGGGTCACCCATGGGTGATGGAGGGGGCAAAGTCCCAGGGATGGGGGGTCATTTGTTGGTCTGGGGGTGCCCTGTGACTAGAGCCTGTGTAGGGGTGTAGCTGCCCCACGGGAGTACCCACAGGGGTGGGGTATCCACGTGAAGGGGGGTGTTCATAGGGGTAGGGTGCTGAGGGGATGAGAAGCTCATAGGGGTGCCCATGGGGGCGCCCCTATACACTGGGTTGT
>NW_020957726.1:39584-40725 GCF_003031625.1 Empidonax traillii | reverse complement strand
AAAAAAAAAAAAAAAAAAAAAAAAAAAAAAAAAAAAGAGACGGGATAATTGGCTTTAAAGGCAATATGAGATAAAAGTTCAAAACCAAACAGTCTCTCTGATGAAGAAATGATGTCTAACGAGTGGAGTCACAGAGAGCAACACCTATGGCCAGTCCCTGCCAAAGCCTGCCCTTTAATCCTGGCTTTATAATGAAAAAAAACACTGCATTTATTACTACAAAGACCAAAAGGCTGCCTCAGGAGGGGAAGGTGCTGACATCACCTGGAAATGTGGCACCTCTCCACCCAGCTGGCTGAAACACCAGCCTGTTTCTGCTGAAAAATACCCTAAACAGATTTTGGCCTCTTAATGCCGTCGCTTGAAAGGAGCCAGGGAGACTGACTGGGCACGTCAGGAGCAGGGAAATGAAAAGGCAGCGTTGCAGGGGAGGTAAACAACCAGCAGTTTACTTAATTGGGGTGCTTTGCATAAAATATGAGCTTGTTGGTAAATACATTCCGTGTGCAAAGGCGCGTCTGGGCCCGGGGCTGTGCAGGGCTCTATAAAAGCCCATCCAGCTGCAGGTCCTTCATCCACTTCTCCTGCCTTCTCCTCCACGGTGAACCAGGTGAGCTGCAAGAGCCTTTGCCTCCCTGTTCCCTTTCCCTTCTTCTCTTTTTCTTCTGGCCTCGGCCAAATCTTTGCCTCTGTGCAGCTTTACATCAGAACCTTGGTCTTACTCCCACTGTCTGTGCTGCCCCTGTTCTTCACTGAGGGGATGTTGGGCTTTCCTTGCAGGGAAATCTTTGGGGTCAGAGCTGTTGAATCTCCCCTCCTTCCCTTTCAGACTGTCCTTTCTCCCAGTCTGAGATCCTTTTGTTGAGCAGGGTCTCAGGCCGTGCCTCACGCTCTGCCCGTGCCATCCCTGCCCTCTCTCTCTCTGCCAGGTCTGCCATCCACAGCCATGTCTTGCTACGACCTGTGCCGTCCCTGCGGGCCCACCCCGCTGGCCAACAGCTGCAACGAGCCCTGCGTGAGGCAGTGCCAGGACTCCCGGGTGGTGATCCAGCCCTCGCCCGTGGTGGTGACGCTGCCCGGGCCCATCCTGAGCTCCTTCCCCCAGAACACCGCCGTGGGCTCCACCACCTCCGCCGCCGTG
>NW_020957726.1:36419-38812 GCF_003031625.1 Empidonax traillii | reverse complement strand
CCCAGAACACCGCCGTGGGCTCCACCACCTCCGCCGCCGTGGGCAGCATCCTGAGCGAGGAGGGAGTGCCCATCAACTCCGGGGGCTACGGCCTGGGTAGCCTTGGTGGCCTCGGTGGTTTTGGTGGGCGCTACTGTGGCAGGAGGTGCCTGCCCTGCTAAAGCCGGGCCTGAGTCCAGCGAGTGCCTCGCCCAAGAAGCCCAAAGCCGGACTGAGGATGGAGCTGCTGGCCAGCGCTTCCACAAGGCTTTCCTCCTCCTGCTGAGGAGGGAGGTGAATGTGGCCAGCTGATGTCTTGTGCTTGTCCTGCTCTCTTCTGCTCCTCGTGAGCCCCTCGTGTTGTCTCCTGCTGTGCTGTGCCGTGGGTTCCCCCTGACTCCAGCGCAGCGGGGTCCTGCCCGTGGCTGTGGGAGGCACTGTGTGTCCCACTGCTGGGCAGGGCTGTCTGACCTTCCAAAATTCACTGCTTTGTTTCACTCTTTACACTCATTAAAGTTCGTGTTGCATTGTATCTGGAGTCTCCTCGAGTTCCTTCGATCCTGGGATGTGCAGCCCAGCTGCTCCCCGGGGAAATGGGATGCCCTGGAGGGGACGAAAGTGGGTGGTGAATCATTTGCATGGCTGGCTGAGTTGAGCAACCTCAGCAGGGCCACGGTCATCAGAAGTGACATGGGACAGTGGAGAGGGTGTGGTGTTGTGTGAGCATGCAAAGGGTGACCATGAGGTGCCCCAGGGGATACATGAGCCAGAAGGGAGGTTGGTCATCAGCTGACGAGGCAAAACACTGAGGTGCTGCAAGATGTTTCTGTGCAGGTCAACACCCACCTGCCCAAAGCTGTCATTGCAAGTTTGCACCTACAGCTGGTTGTTTTCCTTTCCCCCATCCAAGCACAACATCCAAACCCCGGAACACGAGGGACAACCCAAGGAGCTCAAGGGACAGGTCCCCCAGGGCAACTGTGTAAAGGGAGACGTGAGTCCTCTGCTAGATTTTGGGACTTTGGGGATTGACGGAGGATGGGCCAATCAAGTGAAGGAATCACAGAATCACTGAGGGTGGACTCCAAGGTCACCAAGTCCACCCTGTGCCCCATCCCTACCTCGTCCCCCAGCCCAGAGCACTCAGGAGAAGCATTTTATCCCCCCACTAGAACAGTCCCGTGGGCAGAAGCATTGATTGTTGAGGAGTCATTCCCTGTGTGTCACTGTGTCCTGAAGGGATGTGAGCCTGGAGCAGATGGGCAGCAAATGCTCCAAAAATGCCCCCCTAGTTGCTGTGCAGACCTGGAGAGGTGACCAGCGGTGACCCTTTGGTCCCCCCAACCTGGCCCTTCTGTCTCCAGCCTGGGGATCCTGAGGGCCTGGTATCCCACCAGCTCAGATGTCTGTCCCTCCTTCCCACACAGGCAGTGCTTTGGTGCTGCTGCTTCTCTGGTTGTTCTTCGGGGAGAGCAGGAGGCACCTTTTGTTCCCTGCTCCTCCGTCTGTCATTGCAAAGACTCCCAGAATCCCAGAATCACTGAGGCTGGAAAAGACTTCCCTATGATTAAGTCCAACCTTTGACCTGCCAACATCTTCTCAACCAGACCAGAGCACTGAATGCCATGTCAAGTTGTTCCTTGGACACCTTCAGGGACGGGGACTCCACCACCTCCCTGTGTTGCTGGGCAGGACTGGGTGTCCTGTGGAATTCCTGACAAGGCTCTGGCCCTGTGCCAGAAGCTGTGGCACAACCCTGGGCACAAAGAAGGACATGGATCCACTGGGCAGGACGTGCCTTGGTCATAGGGATGGCTCCAAGTCAAGGAGGTGCCTTCAGTCGAATGCTGGGAGGGGAACCTTCATCCTTAACCACTGACAATTGTCTGCTTGGGGCGGATTGGGATGAAGGAGAGGAGGAAAAAAGGCAAAAGAAGCAGCAAAGTTGTGCTGAGATCAAAGCTGGGCCTCAAAGAGAGTCTAAAGCCCAAGAGCAGAGGAGCCTGGTCGAGAAAGGCGAGGCCTAAATCCGAGTGAGGGAGCACAACATGAGAGCGAGTGAGGGCTGGTGCTGGCCCTCACAGCTGGATGTCCAGGCTGAAGCCTCAGGGGTATGAACAGCCTGACCCAATTTGTCAGGGAAGAGTTTAAAGTGGGGCCCTGGAGGGCAAAGGGCCTGGAACCACCTGGTGAAATGGGACACTCAGCACCCGCTGCATCATCCGCCCGTGCTGACGCGTCACGTCCCCCGGGAAACATTTTGGCCTCTAATAGTGTCACTTGAAAGGAGGCCTGGGAGGCTGACTGGGCATGGCCCGGCCAGGGAAATGAAAAGGCAGCGTTGCAGTGTCCCCATTTCTCTAATTGGGATGTTTTGCATGCGAGATGAGCTTGGTAAACACATTCCATGTGCA
>NW_020957726.1:32430-35318 GCF_003031625.1 Empidonax traillii | reverse complement strand
CCCAGAACACCGCCGTGGGCTCCACCACCTCCGCCGCCGTGGGCAGCATCCTGAGCGAGGAGGGAGTGCCCATCAACTCCGGGGGCTACGGCCTGGGTAGCCTTGGTGGCCTCGGTGGTTTTGGTGGGCGCTACTGTGGCAGGAGGTGCCTGCCCTGCTAAAGCCGGGCCTGAGTCCAGCGAGTGCCTCTCCCAGGGAGCCCAAAGCATCCGATGGAGCTGCTGGTCAGCGCTTCCAGAAGGGCTTGAGCGCCTTCAACACCCTCCTCCAGCCCAGGGAGGGGGAGGAAGGGGCTTTCTGGACACGTGGCCGAGCTTGTCTTGTTCTTGAAAAATCCTGTTTCTGACGACTTTCCCTCGTGTCTGGGAGTTGGAATTTCATGCTGACCTGGTCTAAACGCTGTGCTTCTAAATGGTCAGTTGGATGGGTTTTATTGAGGAATTGAGGAAAAGGGGAGTCTTGCTTGCTGTCTTTCAGCTGGAATGGTTTAAGTGGCTTCTTTTCCCTTTATAAATATATATATATATATATATTCCTTTTGTTTTGCTGAAAACTACTTGACTTTTTATCATTAAACTGATGTTGCATCTGAATTCGAGTTTCATTGTGGTTTTCTTCTTCCTTTTCCTCCCTTTGGGGTGAAATGTGTCATTATATGAAAATCCACGCAGAGTGGAAAATGTGAATCCAATAATCACCACAATCCAGCTGTAAATAATAATTTAATTGGTTTTACACTCTCAAGAAGCACCAAACAGGTTCACATATATATTTTTCTTGCTAGTTTTCTTTTTTCCAACATTTTTTTCCCACGTCTGTGTGTGTAAAATTGTGATACTTCAGCTTGGGACATTTTTGATCTCGTCCCTTATTTGGCATCTTTGAAACTCTGACAATTTGCAAGTGAATGAGAATATTTTCAGCAGCAATATTTGACTCTGGTTTTGGGTATATTCAACCCTACCAGACTCTGGAAATGCAACCATGACACACTTTGTGTAGTTTTGACCCAAGGCTTGAAAATTGGCGAGTACTGAAATCTTGTCAGAGTAATAAGACTCTTTCTATGATTGTATCAATGGCCATTTATTATGAGCTTTGACATCTCCTCTTTCGGGGCACATACAGAATATAAACATCATTTACAACATAATCCCTACAAGAACTCTCAGAATAGGGGGAAATAAAATAAAGAGCAGAGGAACGAATTTCAGGAGCAGGAAATGTCCATGTAAGGAACGGGAGGGGGGGGGTGGTGGGGGGGAACAAACCCCTGAATTTATCCTCGAGGCTTTAAAATTCAAAAAAGAAAGCCCTGGCCTGGAACCACCTTCAGCCACCAGTGCTTTGTGGAGGGTTTGTGCAGGATGATGAAAACTTTATTAAATGCTGGTGCTTCTTTGTATTTCAAGCGACATTTTATGTCTTTTAAGGGTCTTGTCCATCATCTTTAAGGCCTGAAGTCATTAGAGACACAGTTCCTGAAGGAAGTGAAGATTAATTTGACATCCATGTCCCCTTTGGATGTTCAGACTGGAGAAATGGTGCAATAGCTCTGAATTTATAAGACTATTGAGTCCTTTTTTTGTGCATTAATTAGTTCCTACATATATATATAATTTTTCTTGCAGATGGAACCTTTCCTTGATAAAGAAATTGCCTTGTTTCATTTTCCAGTCTGGCTTTAGCCTGTCATTGCATGAGAAGCAGAACATCTACCCATTAAAAATTCTTTCATCTTCAAAATTTAGGGGTAGTTTTAATTTCTGGTACTTTTACACTGACTCTATATTAGTGTCAGCATGAAATGACTGCAAGCACAGTTTAATAAAGATGTTTGGGGTTTTTTTTTTCAGCTCCTCAGCAATTTTTTAGCTGGTGGCTGCCTTGGTATCTAAGATCCCATTAAGACCTTGACTGAAACTCTCTGTGCCATTCCCATCTGACCCACTTAAAACCAGTTATCAGCTGACACGTTCACACCTTAAAAAAAAAACACACACTCTGAGGAGGTTTCCAAGCCTGAAGGGGCTACAAGGAATGTGGGGAGAGGCAGAAAGGAGGTTTGGATGGATATTGGGAAGGAATTCTTTCCTGTGAGGGTGGGGTGGCCCTGGCACAGGTTGTCCAGAGAAGCTGTGGCTGCTCCATCCCTGGAAGTGTCCAAGGCCATGTTGGAGCAACCTGGGCTAGTAGAAGGCATCCCTGCCCATGGCAGGGGGAGGAACAAGGTGATTTTTAAGGTCCTTTCCATCCCAAACCATCCCACAATTCATATTTGTGTGCTGAGATAGCACAGAAGGGATTTACAGGTTCCCTTTGAAAAAGAACTGATAAATCAGGTTTAAATGTGATATAGTTGTATTTTGTCCCCAAATCCCACACCAATCTCACTGGATTCTGGGGGATTTCAGGTGTGGATGTGCTGTTTTAGCAGGGCCTTCCCAAAACACAGGGTTGAGTCTGGATTGTTCTTACCCTTGGCTGGAGGCAGAGCTTTGTAAACACTGGTGGAGACAGGAATTTATTAAGGATTTAGACTCCTATTCTTAATAAAAGAACACCTTGGGACGATGAATTATGTATTAAACACATTCCTAGTGTTTTCCTTTATGACTAAAGCGAAACACAGGCTCGGAGTAGAAACTTTGTTGTGACTGAAAGGTGGCACTGGAATAAATTCAGCCCCTAATTCCCCAAGATGAGAGAAACCTGTGCGACTGCAAATGTCTGGCAGGAGATAAGGCAAGGAAAACAAAGTAATAAGCACTGAGGAAAAGGCATTTAATCACTTGGAAGCATTTTTGCATGCGGGACATACTCGTTGGGAACTAATTTCATGTACAAAGGGTGTCTGTGGTCCCCAGGCCATCTGAGATTCGGTATAA
>NW_020957726.1:28685-31327 GCF_003031625.1 Empidonax traillii | reverse complement strand
TTCATAGGTACAACACCTGCAGAAAAAGTGTCTGGGAAAGCTTTCAAAAGACCTCCCCTTCAAGGATGCTCAATTGCCTTGAAATTTGTACCTCTTTGTAGGCAAAGTCGGAGCCTTGGGAAATAATTCCTCATTTCATTTTTCCAGCTGCCTGCCAACATAAGTACATTTGTGGGCAGGTGTCTCTCCTAATTGTTGCTCCTGCCATGCTCTGAATTCCTGGAGCTGCGTCTCAGCTCCAGGAACTTTCAGAAGAGACAAACTACTAAAATTAAGTCACAAGATGGGTCCTTTTGCTTCTGTCCCGCTGACACTTCCTCCCACTGCATCCCCCAGAGCTGGGAGGATGTCTCAGCCTCTGCTTTCCTCTAACAGGTTGAATGATTTGGTTCCTGGTGGGATCCCTGGAGAGGCTGCTGTTCCGATCACCGCTCTGAGCGCCACAAACCCCCTCTGTGCCCCCCTGTCTTTCAGATTCCCCCCCCATCCATGGCCTGCTACGAGCGCTGCCCCTCCACCTCCTGCGGGCCCACCCCGCTGGCCAACAGCTGCAACGAGCCCTGCGTGAGGCAGTGCCAGGACTCCACCGTGGTCATCCAGCCCTCGCCCGTGGTGGTGACGCTGCCCGGGCCCATCCTGAGCTCCTTCCCCCAGAACACCACCGTGGGCTCCTCGGCCTCGGCCGCCGTGGGCAGCGCCCTCTGCGCTGAGGGGGTTCCCATCAATTCGGGCAGCTCCCTGGGGTTGGGGGGCTTTGGCTACCCGGGGCTGGGCGGTGGCTACAACCGGCCCTACAACCGTCGCTACGGCGCCTTCCGCGGCGGCTTCTACGGGCCCTGTTAACGTTTTCCGTGAGAGGGGGGAAAGAAATCACCAGGGATTCCTGAGTGCCCACCCCAAGCAGGACTGAGCTCACGGCCACAGCGTCCAGAAGCAACTTCAGGCGCCCACCACCTCCTCCCCTCCCGAAGCGAAGGATGCTGTGGGAATCCGTCGTTCCCAAAAACGAGGCCACCGCTCCCGTTTTGATCTGTATTTCTAGTCGAGTCGGTAGCTCTGCTGCTCCTCTGCCTAATTCGATGTAAATGTTTAAATTTCGAGAGGAGGGAGGGACTTGATGGTCGAGGTGCAGTCCTGCACTGAAAGGAGAGCTCTGCCTGTGGGATGCAAACCACGAGCTGTGCCCTTCTCCCCATGTTGGCCCCTGATGCTTTGCAGTATTTTTAATCCACCAGTTGGTCTTAATAAAGTGTTGCTGTTATGGTATCTCCAGTCTTCTGGTGGTTTTTTTTCCCCATCCCTCTTGTTTTCTTCTGAAACTTTTCCTGGGTGAAGTTTATCACCAAGTGGATCATAGCCAGGCTGAGAAATTTGGGGGGCTAGAGAGGAGAAGGTGGTGAAGAGACCTCAGAGCACCTTCCAGGGTCTGAAGGGGCTGCAGGGGAGCTGGAGAGGGATGTTCATCAGGAACTGGGGTAACAGGACAAAGGGGGGTGGGTTCAGACTGACAGAGGGGAGATTTAAGTTGGATATTGGGAAGAAATGGTTCCCTATGAGGGTGGGGAGGCCCTGGGTCACTAATTGGAGAAGGGCATCTCTTTAGAGCCTGAGATCCAGAACAGGTTTAATTTTGCAGCTGCAAAATGCAGGTTGATTCCACCCTGACTCATCAGAATCCTTGGCTTTTGGCATCTCTGCCAGGAAACTGTTCTCAAGGCTGGAAGGATTCATGGAATGGTTTGGGCTGGAAGAGAGCTTAAGGATCATCTCATCCCACCCCCTGCCACGGGCAGGGACACCTTCCACTAGCCCAGGTTGCTCCAACCTGGCCTTGGACGCTCCCAGGGATGGGGCAGCCAAAGCTTCTCTGGGAAACCTTTTCCACGGCCTCACTCCCCTCACAGTAAATTTTTTTTTTCCCTTTATCCACCTAAACCTCCTCTCTGCCATTTCAAGCCATTCCCTGCTGTCCTGTCACCACGAGCTCCTGCAAACAGTAAATCCCTGCGAGTAAATTGGTTCTGCTAAAATTAAGAACCTGAGATGTAAATGAGATGTGCAACAGCCCCTGAAGCTGCTCAAAGAGTCAGTTTGGGGAAAAAAAATTGGAGAGATTCTCACACTGGGAAGATTTGGGGTGTTCTAATAACTTATGCAAATGATTAAATAATTATTAAAAATATAAATGATGGTAAATTGTATAAATTACATTGCAGCAGCTTCAATTGTCCCCAGTAGTTAAATCGTTGCCAGCAGTTAAATTGCTCATGCTTTATGTACCAGTCTCCCCCCTGGCACCAGATGAAAAACCTTCCTCAAAGCTTCTTTCATCTCCAGGACCTGAGGACGGTTTGAATGCCAGACTCCCAAGTCAATGTGAGGACACAAATTTCAATTAAAGGAGTAATTTGTCAGCTCTTGTGGCAATTTGGTGCCTCCACATTTTTTTTTTTTTTTTAAATATTATCTACCCACCCAGACAAACTGTTTCTGTGCCCAGAGGGAAGGATGAGGAAAAGGAAGCATTCCTCGGTTATCTCAGATGAAAGGGAGTTGAATTCTTGGGGTGAGCGATTTCATCTACCACAAGGAATTAATTTTTTAAAATATCTAAAAAGATATCTATCTAGATAGTAGAGATT
>NW_020957726.1:27540-28664 GCF_003031625.1 Empidonax traillii | reverse complement strand
AACCTGTGCGACTGCAAATGTCTGGCAGGAGATAAGGCAAGGAAAACAAAGTAATAAGCACTGAGGAAAAGGCATTTAATCACTTGGAAGCATTTTTGCATGCGGGACATACTCGTTGGGAACTAATTTCATGTACAAAGGGTGTCTGTGGTCCCCAGGCCATCTGAGATTCGGTATAAAAACCAACTCCACTCAGCTCCTTCCTGCCACTTCTCTCCCCTCTTTCCTCTTTTGTGAACAAGGTTAGTTCAAATCTCCTCTTCTTTTTCTCTGTTTGCTGGGTTCTTGCCTGTTAATGATCTTGGGGTGGTTTTTTTTTTTCTCCACAGTTTTTCTGCCTGTTGCTGGATTTGTTGGGGGGAGAGTTTTGCTGTTAAAAAAGTTTGCTGTTAGAACTGCAGAATTTTCTGGAGCCCTGGCTCCAGAACCTTGAAACTGGTGATATAAATTTATTCATATATGGGATTTCAGACATGTGAATGGACTTGGAAAATACTACTAATCTTAAAGATTAACAAACTGAATGGGGAGGATAACTCTGCAAGGGGTTGGAGCTACGTGATCCTTAAAAATCCCTTTAACTCCAACTATTCTCTGGAAACAGAAGATCCAATTGTATTTCAAGTAGAATTTAATATCTTTAAGGGTATTATCCATCCTCTGTAATGTTTGAAAGGTCAGCTGGGTTGCCAGATGCTGAAGTTACGTTACAGACTGCAATGACGTCTCCTGAAATGTGGAGAAATGGCATCATAATGTGAAGATAAAGGGAAAGAAGAGCGAAAAAGAGATAGAGCAGACTGGGATGGGTGGAGGAATCAGTGGGCTTTGATTTTATTGGTGTGGTGGAACCAGGCAGAGGGAGCATCCAGGGAATTCCTGGCTCTTTCATAGGTACAACACCTGCAGAAAAAGTGTCTGGGAAAGCTTTCAAAAGACCTCCCCTTCAAGGATGCTCAATTGCCTTGAAATTTGTACCTCTTTGTAGGCAAAGTCGGAGCCTTGGGAAATAATTCCTCATTTCATTTTTCCAGCTGCCTGCCAACATAAGTACATTTGTGGGCAGGTGTCTCTCCTAATTGTTGCTCCTGCCATGCTCTGAATTCCTGGAGCTGCGTCTCAGC
>NW_020957726.1:11950-24193 GCF_003031625.1 Empidonax traillii | reverse complement strand
GCGGCTTCCTGGGATTTCAGGTGGGAAGGACGGTGACTTTGGCATGGAAATGACGTTAAAATGCATGTTTGGGGGTAAAGAATTGCAGGTTTATAAGTGTTTGGATGGGCTGGGTTCATAAAACCGGGCTCAGCCCGAGCGAGAACGTGTTTTACTCTCCTTGCTCAGCAATTCTCCCCGGTTTTAATTTACTTCCAGCTTTGCAATACTCATGGAAATGGGCTGCCCTTCTCAGCCGGGTGTTTGTGTGGGAAGTGCAAAACTGGGGAATATCTGCCCTGCATCTTGTTTTGTGGTAAAGCTGAGCCCTCGTTTGCGGGCTGATTATTCACCTCCAGCAGCGAAGTCTTGAATAAGGACTAAACATCACACACACACTCCCCTTAAGCAGTGTCCTAATGACTAAAACGAAGCCTAAAATGTCCACTGGCCTCAGGAGGCACCATAATTACTGCCCTAAATCACACGAGTCACCACAGTCTTCCCAAGCAATTAAGGGGGTGCGCGGTGACGAAGATGAAAGGCACGGCGATGCCACAAAGGGGAGGGGAGAAAACAAGGGCAGTAGCAAGAGAGATTTTGGAACAAACAACAACAAGAGTCGATCAGTTTTGGTGGGTTTTGCATGCAAAACATGGCTCATTAAGGAATCTCATGCATGATAAGTATCTCTGGTCTGCAGGCAGCTGGACCATGGTATAAAAGGCTATAGAGCACAAGCCTCTTCCATCCTCTTCTCTTGCCTTATCCTCCCAGGTGAACAGGTAAGTCTGAACCTCCCCAGTGCCTTTTTAAATGCTAAACTGCCACTTTGATGACTACTTTTATTTTATTTTATTTTTGGTTTTTCTTAATTGTTGTTGTTGGTTGTTCTTGGTTCTTTACAAATATTGCTGGTTTGTTTTGTTTTGTTTTGTTTTTACCTCCAGGGGGAATTTAAAAAGGTTTATTTGTACCAAAAAGAAAGGCTTTATTTACCTGTGGAGCAGAGTGTGTTGAGACAGGACTTGGAGGATTCTGGCAATATTATCTCAAAACAAGCAGATTTATGCTGCATTTTAGAGGGTTTTTAGGACCCCTGAGGTCTTGGATAGCCATGAACTGGGTTGGCTTCTGCAGAGGGACCCCACCAAAGGATGGGGAACCCCTTTGCTGGTTGGGCTTGGACACACTTCCCATGACTGGCATCACAGTTCAGAGGCCAATCCCTGAGCAGCCTCCCAGAAAAGAAAAGAAAACCTCCAAAAGGTCAAAAAAATGCCACTTCCACCCGTGGCTTTTGGTGCGATGGGCGGTGACCTCCCCAACCACCTCTGTAGGTACCCGAACATCTCTTACCTTCTTAAGTGGCTTCTGTGAACTTAATACGGGTTGTAAACAGTTTTTAACTTTCTCCCCTGCGTTTCAGCCCTGCCTCTGCCCTGGAAACATGTCCTCCTACGACCTGTGCTGCCCCACCACCACCAGCACCTCCTGCGGGCCCACCCCGCTGGCCAACAGCTGCAACGAGCCCTGCGTGAGGCAGTGCCAGGACTCCACCTACGTGATCCAACCCCCTCCCGTGGTGGTGACCCTGCCCGGGCCCATCCTGAGCTCCTTCCCCCAGAACACCGCCGTGGGCTCCTCGGCCTCGGCCGCCGTGGGCAGCGCCCTGAGCGAGGAGGGGGTGCCCATCAACTCCGGGCTGGGGGGTTTGGGGTACAACCGGCCCTACCGGCGCTACAACGCCTACAGGAGCGGTTTGGGTGATCCCTGCTAAAGCAGGAGGGAGCAGCGGGGTCGTTGGAGTCATGGGAACGTTGGGAGCCGCGGGAATTTCGGGAGCCAGGGCCGTAATTTGCAGGGCGCGGCGCTGAGCACCCACGACCCCACCTGAGTGGAAGGGTCAGGGGGGGCTTTGCATCTCCTCAAATCAGGCCCTTTATTTTTTTTTTTTGCTTTGTCTTCTTCTTCGATCCTTTGTATTTCTGATGAAACATTTTATGGGTTTGTGGGGGTTCTTTTCGACTGCTGGAAGTGGGGCTTTCTTCGCCTCAGTGAGAAAACAAACCCAGGATGAAAAGCCATGTTAGCTCTTGCCTTCGAGCCTAGAAATGTAAACTTACACTTTGTACCTTTTTATTCTGCTTTTTTTTTTTTTTTTTTTGCTCTCATTAAAGTTATGTTGCATCACCACCTGAGTCTTTCTGCTGTCGATTTGGAAAACTTTGCAACCTTTTAGCAAAAAGCTCATATTTTTTTGGGCAGAATTTCTGGTTCTTCTGGTTTGTACTTTGAAAGGGGGTGGACAGAGGTGCTTTTGGACACTCCAGGGCTGCAGATGTCCAGCCTGGAGAAGAGAAGCTTTGGGGTGACCTCATTGTCACACACTCCTCAGCCTGGGTGGCACCAAGACATTGCTCTCCCAGCAAGGTGGATCTCACACCCAGCGCTAATTGCACTCTCCCAATTTGAAATATAATTAAAATCTGCATTTGAAAAAAAAAAAAATCCCTCAAACACATTTGGGAAATAAAGAAAACCCACCCGTTTTGGGTGTGTTGTTTTGCAGAGGTTCTGGTGACTAAATCACTTCTTCCCTCAAGCATAAATGAATTTTGGTGTTGTTTTCTACTGTTCCCAGCACAATGACCACACTACACCTGGTTCTTTGCAGGAATACTCCAGATGTGCATCCATTTAGCGAGCTACATTTATTTTTTGACAAAAAAAAAAAAAAAAAAAAAAAAAAAAAAAAAAAAAAAAAAAAAGGAAATTATAAACTAAGATGCCAAACCCAACCTCAAACTTCAGTGATTTTAAAGTTCTTTATACCAGCATTTGAACAACATTAGCAACGAAACGAGCTCCTTTCAGGTACCTTGAGGAGGACATACCTACCTGTGCTGGAACACCTTTGCCTTCAGGGGAGTTATTTGAGCAGCAGGAGTGGTGAAGAGCAAATCACAGGCCCTGCCTACACCAAAAATCCTCTCAGATGACACGGACAACGTGCCCTGTTCTTGGGATGAGAGACAACTTCCAGCCAGGAACGAGCAGTGGGTGCAATAAATCAGCAGTGCCAGGCAGAGACAGCCAGCCTGGCCCAATTAAACCCCCTTCAGCTCCAGGGACATCTGCTGGCTTAGACAATCTGCCACCCAGAGGGATCTGGAGATGGTGAAGTTCAACAAAGGGAAGGGCAGAGTCCTACACTGGGGTTGGGGCAGTTCCAGGAATGAGGAGCTCAAGGGAGGGGATTCTCAGCCCCTGCTCTGCCCTGGACAACTCTGGTGCCCCCAGCAGAAGGACATGGAAGTGCTGGAGCAAGAGCAGAAGAGCCAGGGCCATGTTGGGCAGGGCTTGGAGCAACCTGGGCTGGTGGGAGATGTCCCTGCCCGTGGCAGGGGGTGGAACAAGATGACCTTTAAGGTCCCTCCCAACCCAACCCATTTCCATGATTCCAGGATTCCAAACTGCAGAGCCTTTGAGGGCAGCAACAGAGTTCTCCCCCAAAGGTCCTGGATCCTTGGCTGGACCATCCCAATAACTGGGGGAACCATCCCAATAACATGTCCCCAATAATGGGAACAATCCCATCTGTCCCATCCCTGAGCACAGAGAAACAAGAAAAGCAAGGGAGGGCTTGAGCTTGCAGGAACTTCCAGAGCCTCAAAGCCTCTGAGGCACCTAATTCTTTGTAATGAGCTAATTAATTACGATTCAGAACGAACTGCAGGTGACACTCCTGCCAGGGAAGCTCCCACTTTGTGTCAGCTCCTCACTACATGGGTTTTGGGGTCACTTTTGTGCCTGGAGACTTCCCCCAGGGGATTACTGTGAGTAAACTCCTGTTTCAATTTTGATGAAGAATCCCTTTTTTTTTTTTCAGAAGTTCAGTCACTCTCAGGTGTCTCAGGAGGATGTTCTCACATTATGCAAGAAAGCTTAATTATAACCTTAATATTCAGGCCTATCCTTGATTATAAAAGTCTGTGAACTTCTAATTTGCTCAACTTTAATGCATCTCAAAGATCAGGCCATTAAAGTCATTCTGACTGTACAATAAATTGGCTGGAGTCAGGACAATATTTATTGTAATCATTTTTCAAGGGAGGCTGAAAGAAATCCCTGAAAATGTTGTTGCTGGGTTTTGTTTTGTTCTGTTTTGTTTTGTTTTTAAAGACGTTTTGTGTTTTCCAAGCAAAACTTGGATGAAGGAAGAATCAAAAAAAAATTGATGACAGTACACCGTGGTGGATGCTGTTATGCAAATTAATTCCTCAAATAGCTGCTAGGGTTGAAATTATTTCTGAAAAAGGCTGCTAATCCTTCAAAATATGGAGAATTACTGAGGAGTGGACAGGGCTGGTGAAGTTCAAACCAGTCAGGGAAACTTCTTTGCGAATCTCCTTGAAACACGAGATGGTTTAAAACACAAACCTTAAGCTTTTTGCACTGAATTTCAAACCAAATAGAACAGCTGTAATTCCTGCAGCCAGAAACAATCACATGAGTTTTACAGCCCAACTACTGCCCTGCACTCCCCAGTCTTAATAACATGTTAGTAAACAAGTGATACGAGAATTCAGATGCAGGTGAGGTATCTTGAATTTGCAAATCATGCCCTTCTTTGCATTCTGGCTCTTTAATAAAGCCTCTGATAAACTTTGAAGTTCTCAGGAACCCCTGACCAAGCCAAACGAGTTTCTGTTCCCAGGGGACCTTCCCAAAGACAGCCCTAATTTCGGGCTGATTTACATGTCTCGGTGGTTGCAAGGAGGGCAAATCCTCAGGACTGATCTCCGTTGTCTGGAATTGCTCGTGGATTTTTATCCCCTTTGCCATTTTTCCCCCTTGGAGAAGAGGCTCCATTTCATTTCTTTGTGCTGCTGGAAAGTCATGGAAAAATCAACTCCAAGTGAGGAAATTACTGACAATTTACAGGCTTTTGGCAATTCTCCAGATGGGTCCACTGGTCTTGAACTCATCAGTGCCAGGCACCGCTGAGGAAATGGATGCTGCAATAAGAGAAGGATTATTGAGGTTGGAAAAGCCCTCCAAGGTCATTAAATCCACCCATCCCCACCTCGTCCCCAGGCCCAGAGTACTCAGTGCCATGTCCAGTCGTTCCTTGGACACCTCCAGGGCTGGAGAGACTGTCTAGGAAAGGAAAGATTCTTGGATGGAACTTCTGCCTGCACAGCTGGGTTGGGCAAAGCTTCATCTGCTGCAAAACTCCTTCTTGAGAGCAAATCTCACCCAGCAAAAGCAACCTATTTATTCAGCTGCTGATAGTTTGAGCTCTGAGATGAGAATGAAAGTGGATTTGTGGATTTTTTTTTTTTTTCTCCAAAGAGATCAGCCCCAGGATTAGAGACCCAGGAAAGGTTGTTTGGGGCTGTAGTTGGGTGAAAATCGTGGGTGTCCAAGGAAGGACACTGAGTGCTCTGGGCTGGGGGACAAGGTGGGAATGGGACACAGGGTGGATTTGGTGACCTTGTAGCTCTTTCCCAACCTCAGGGATCCTGTGAAAAGCTGCTTGAATCCCCTCCCCACCCCCAAAACTCATGGGCTGACTTCCAAAAGCAGCAATTCATGTTTTCCACCAGGATTTGGGTACCAGGCACTGCATTATGCAAATGATGCTTAATCTCCTTTAATGACCCCAAGCAGACCCAGAGAGGGTTTTGAAGGCAGAACAAACCCTCTTGAATGAAGCATTCTGCTGTTCCCAGGAATTAAGCTGGCCCAGAATATTTCAAGATGAAATAATCTTGTGGTCAGATATACATGCCACAAGATAAGGAAGTGAAGGAGTAATAAACACAAATACTGAAGCAAAAAAAAAAAACACCAAACATGTCATCAGTAGTGGCTCATAAATAACTCCATGCACAAAGAGTGGCCCAAGTTGTTGGGCAACTTAAGGCTTGGTATAAAAACCTGAAGCAACTCCAGGCTCTGCCAGACATTTCTCTTGCCTTCTTTGCTGTGAATAAGGTAAGTCTGAAGCCTTTTATTCTCTCTTTATACAATCAACTATTGCCTCGATGGTTCTGTAGCTTTTCCCTGCTCATTTTGTGGCAAATTCAGCTTTTTTTTTTCTCTGAGGGAGGAAGGGGTTTTGATATAAAAAAGTAAGTTTTCATACTTCATATGTTGGTGGGGAGTTATAGTAATAATTAATATGCCAATGAGCCACATTCACCATTTAGGGCTGTTTTTCAGCTTTGGGGTCCAAACAAGTTTTCAGGTCCTGTGGCTGCCCATGAAATATCTCTAGTGAGTTCTTGGGTGTGTTCAGAGCTGTGTGACCAAGTTCCACACAGACCAAGTGTGGAAGGTTCAGGCAGGGACAGAAGATCAGCAGAACAGAATCACAGAACGTGCTGAGCTGGAAGGGACCCGCAAAGACCATCGAGTCCAACTCCTGGCCCTGCAAAGATCCATCCCCAAGAGTCCCACCCTGTGCCCCAGAGGATCATCCAAACCCTCCTGGAGCTCTGGCAGCCTCGGGGCTGTGCCCACTGCCCTGGGGAGCCTGTTCAGTGCCAACCACCCTCTGGGGGAAGAACCTTTCCCTGAGATCCACCCTGAGCCTGCCCTGACACAGCTCCAGCCATTCCCTGGGGGCTGTCCCTGCTCCCCCCAGAGCAGAGCTCAGTCCTGCCCCTCCTCTGCCCCTGCCCAGGAACTGCAGTGAGATCTCCCCTCAGCCTCCTCTTCTCCACCTGAACACACCCAGTGCCCTCACCCGGCTTCAAATTAAGACCCTTCCCATCCTCGTTGCCCTCTTTTTCAGACGCTCTTAATATCTTAGGGCTTAATATCTTTCTTATATTCTGGTGCCCATCAAGAACTTGATTTCCTTCTTGACAGCTCCTGGAGGGATCCCTGGGAAGCCCCTGCTGTGATCCCTCTGAGCCAGCGCAGGATCAGCACAACTCACCTCTGACCCCCCCTTTGTTTTACAGGTTCCCTCCCTCCCACCCCCCACACCAGCCATGTCCTGCTACGACCTGTGTGCCCCCACCTCCTGCGGGCCCACCCCGCTGGCCAACAGCTGCAACGAGCCCTGCGTGAGGCAGTGCCAGGACTCCACCGTGGTCATCCAGCCCTCTCCCGTGGTGGTGACGCTGCCCGGGCCCATCCTGAGCTCCTTCCCCCAGAACACCGCCGTGGGCTCCTCGGCCTCGGCCGCCGTGGGCAGTGCCCTGAGCGCCGGGGGGGTGCCCATCAACTCGGGCAGCTCCCTGGGGTTGGGGGGCTTTGGCTACCCGGGGCTGGGCGGGGGCTACAACCGGCCCTACAACCGTCGCTACGGCGCATTCCGCGGCGGCTTCTACGGGCCCTGTTAAGGTTTTTTTTTTGTGAGAAGGGGTTAAAAAAAAAAAAGAAAAAAAAAGCAGGAAGAAATCACCAGGAATTCCGAAGCACCGCCTGACACCGGACTGAGCTCACGGCCGTCGGACACCCACGACTTCACCTGAGGCCAAGGGGAGCTGCGGGAGCTTCGCCTCTCCTCAAATCCGGGCCTCTGCTTGGCTTTTTTTGTTGGGCTTTACTTGATGTTATCTGATCAAATGTCTTGTCTTGTCCTGCTTTTGTGTTTTGTGTTTGAATACGGGATTGTTAGAAATTGCCCCTGCATGGCTGATTTAGCGCAGTGAAACCCCAACCAATGAAGAAGGAAGATTTCAGGTTGCTGAGTGTGTCGCTGTGAGAGGGATGAGTGGGTTCTGTCCTTACTGGACCACAGAAATGTGCTCCTTACCTTTATATTCCATTCCTCAGCCTCATTAAATTTGTGTTGCATCCTACTCCGAGTCTGCCTGTCCTTCTTTCTTCTCCAGCCCTTCGTGCCCACCTCCCAAAGACAAAGAATCAGATTTCAGTTGTGGAAAATGATTTTTCTTTTGTCTGTACATTTGAAATCAAGCCTGAGACCACTGACAAAAGGCCAGAAAGAGATGGCCTTCACCTGCAAAGGGTTGAGACACAAACAGGTGATATATAAAGATGAGATTTTTGAGAAGATCCCTCTAAAAGGAGGGAGCTCAGCTGGGTTTGCTCAGGGAAAGGGTGGTAGGAGAGCTGGGGAACCCCTCTGAGTTCAGCCTGAGCTTTTTGGTGGGTGCCAGCACCTTTTGGCAGCTGAGCTCAGACCCTGATAAGTCTGGGAGGGGAAGAAGAGAGGGATGTGTCGTGTCCTCACAAGGGAATTGGCCTTGGGAATTCGCTGGCCTGGGAAGCACATCTGGGAGAAAGAGATTAAAGGACCAAATTCAGAAGATTTTGAAGCTCTAACCCTTTTTTAATGTGATTTCATAACCTGCCTCCTATTTGTTGTGTCTGGTAAAGCTGAGCTTTATCAGGCATTGCTTTGTTCCAGCTGGATTGTGCTGGAATAAAAGTTTGGAGACCGGGAGCTTTGCTCCCTGAAGGAAGAAGGTTTGGAAAAGCTTTGCCTGAAGGCTCTGGGTGACTCACCCTCCTGTCAGCCCAAACAACTCCCAGCCTGGTCTCTGTAAAATGTCTTGCTTGGAGTCTTTGTCTGTGTCTGTCCAGACTGATGTTGAGCTGTAATTAAAGCCAGGGAAAGCTGTTGATGAAGGTGCAGTCATTAGCAGAACGAAATTAAAGGGGGTGAAGGGAGACCATGAAAGAATTAATAATTTTAAGGAGCAGGTTTTCTTAATAAACAACAGAAGCAAAGGGAAAGTTGGCGGTTTGATGTTCTAACACAGCACGAGGTCGGTCTGAATTAAATGTGTAATGTAATTTTTGCCACCTCAGCTGAAGTTTTTGCTTGATCAAAGATGATGAGCCCCAAAGACGTCAATGGCTGCAAAGAGTTACGACTGAGGCACTGCAGTGAAAGTGCCTTTAATATATTCAGGTGGATATTTCTCATGACCAAGTGCATTTTTCTCCTCTTGCAATTCTCCTTCTCACCAACTGGACCGAACCTCTTGCCGGAGGTAACCCCTGTGAATGCAGATCCCTCCCAAAGCTGGGAATGTTTCACTCAGAAATTGTATCACAAGGAGCCTGATTTGCAGCTCACTTCAAAATGACGAGCAAAGACAATCCTCAAGCACCATTTCCCCCCTTCACTCCTGCCCCAGACTGCCTTTTTTAGGTCAAAATTTGGTGTAGCAACCAGTAAAGCACAGTCCCAAAGCAAAAGGTTTCCCTGTTTGGTTTTGTAGTCAAAAAAAAAAAAAAAAAAAAAAAATAGGAGTGGTTTTTTGCAGGATCCTGAAGTATTTTCTGCTCCTGTCAGTGCAAATGTGTTCCCCCCCACCACCAAATTCTGCAGAGGGATATAACTGCAAAATATAATCATAAAATATAAATAAATATATTACAAAAAACACAGTCTAATTGCAAACCACCAGATTCTGCAGGCAGAAGTGCAGTGTCTGCTTTGGGCACAGGGATGGGGAAGAGGCAGGAAGGCTCAGAAGAGCTTTTTACAGCTCTCTCAGGCTGCCTGGAGGACCTGAGGCATCCCTGCACATTTACTAACCAGCCCCTGCCTGAATTGCTGCTTTGATTTGCATCTGGGCTCCCAGGAGTGAAATTGGGTTGTTTACTGTTTGTGTTGATTGCCTGGACTTCTCCTGGCCGTGGACAGAACCCACGATCCACGGATCCAAGGCTTCTTTCATCTCCTGCTTTGCATCCACTGAATATTCCTGACTCCCTCCTGCTGACTCCACCTTCCCCAAATGGCCATGAGTCAAAATCCAATTTGCTTAGGAATTTTGCCTGCTCCCTGGCACTTTGGATAGACACACTTTGGGAGCACCACCTGCTGTCGCAGCAGGAGCTTTAAGGGAAGTCCTGAGTGTGCAATTCCATCCCTGATAAGTGACCGTGAGATTGAGGATCACTGACCTCTGTAATATTCCAATGAGCAACATCCCAAAGCTTTCAGCTCCTGGGATGAGAGGACTGGGCCAGCCAGACTAGTTGGACACATAACCACCTTCAGAAAGTGGACTTATGAGTCCCTTTTATCATCTCTGTACCTTTTGATGAGATGGTTTTCAAAGCCACAAGCTTCTCTTAAATCAAGAGACTGTTATTAAGGAATGTCAGAGAACCCTGGAATGGTTTGGGTGGGAAGGGACCCTAAAAATCATCTCATCCCATCCCCTGCCATGGGCAGGGACAGCTCCCACTAGCCCAGGTTGCTCCAACCTGGCCTTGGACACTTCCAGGGATCCAGGGGCAGCCACAGCTTCTCTGGGCAAGCTTTGCCAGGCCCTTCTCACCCTCCCAGGGAAGGATTTATTCCCTTCCCTCCATCAGTGTGAAGTCATTCCCCTTGTCCTGTCCCTCCATTCCTTGCCCAAGGTCTCTCCCCACATTCTTTGTAGCCCCTTCAGGTCCTGGAAGGTCCCAATCAGGTCACCCCAGGCTGAACAATCCCAAACTCTGTCAGCCTTTCTGATGGATCAGAGCTGCTCCATCCCCTCTGCTCAGCTCCTCTGGAGTGGCTCCAGCAGCTCCCCAGGGCTGGATGCAACCATCACCCCATGCCAGACGCGGGGGTCATCACATGTCGGGACACCCAGTGACTCATGAGTGGAACTGGTTTTTTTTTTTTTTAAACAGGTCGCTTTGTGCAAGCACCGATTTGGATCTCGAGTAGAAAATGGAGGCCCTCGAGTTTCTGGGGAAGTTTGTGACAGTTCATCAGGAATCTTGGTCAGCCATTTGAAAGCTGGTCATGTTCAAAGAGCGTCCCGAAGCTGCAGAGTTGGCTGATATAACTCGCCATTTGCATGTCTGAGCGGTCGATGGGAAGGGTTTGTGAGCTTCTGCAAGACTTTTGTTCTTCAAAAGCGCCCAAACCAGCACTTATTTCCCAGGAGTTGTTCAGGAAGATACTCCCAGTTCGGGGGTTGTTTTGCATGTCTCTGCCTCGGTGATTTAAACATGAGGAGAGCTTGGAATACTGATCCCTGCCCTGGAGGCTGCTTGGGCACTGCCTGCAATGGCTTTTTAATCTCAGGAATTGCCTTTGAAAAGGAAATGGAATTGTTGCACCTTGCGAGGTCCTTTGAGACAAGCGAAGGGGAAGCGACAGAATTCGCTTTCAAAGAGGGGAAAAAGAACATTAAAGAAACTTCTGTAAGTGGCCGCTATTAATTTGGGGGACAACTTTGCCTAATAGTGCAAGGCCCAGTAGGGGAAAGTAATAATTTAATGGCAAATGTAAAACTCTTTGGCGTCTCTAATGACCCCAAAGCTGAGCTTGTGCAAGACTTTGAGTGTCTCTGACCAGCCTGAAATTCACAGGCATCCCCCACCTGACCTGGATTGTTTTCCTGGGGTTTGATGTAGGAAGAAAGTTAAATGCAGACTCTCAGATGAAGGACTTGGACACTCATTCCCAAATTGAAGAGCTGTGTCTCAAATTCCTCCACGGAAGTGAAGTGGTTTGATATTAAATGAATAGATCAGATGCTGCTGATACTTTTTCATCCTGTCTCCTGAGTCAAGCAAATAAAATATGTTCCCTCAAATAATCCATTTCTCAGGAGCTTTGAGGCTGGTGAAGTCTAATCAGCTCTAAGTGCTTCGTGTAACTATTTTATTTCCTATATTCCTGTGGCTCTCTGGCAGGCTGAGAGGAATTTGGCAAACCCACAGTCCAATCCTGAGGCAGAAATAGGAATTTATGGCCCTTTTCAGAGGGAAATGTGTCCAAAACTTCTGCTCTCCACGAAGAGGGAAGGGGGATCTCACAGGGGAACTTCCCTTTCTGTCTTTCCCAGTGGATTTATTCATCTGTGTCATCAGTCCTTGGGATGCAAAATAATTTCTTCAGTAGCTCAGATGAATCAGCAGGAATTAACTGGGCCCCCAAGATTCAGAGATAAAAGAAACCTCTCGAGAGGAATGCAAACATTGCAGGGAGGAAATTAAACCAAGGCAGGAAATCCAAACAGTGAGGAAAAAGTAAATCACCAGCCAGGGGTATTTTGCATCTGAGAAGTCTTTAGTAATTGGCTGGTAAATAGCACAAATTAGGTCTTAGATCCTCAGGCTCTCTGGGCCAGAGTATAAAAGGCAGCACAGTCAGAGGAGCTTCATCCACTTCTGCTTTATTCTCCTTGGTGGAAAAGGTAAGTCTTGATTTGTTTCCTATTTTTCCATGTCCTGAATTGTTGCCTTCATTGTATTTTATTTTTACCTTTCCTTTGTAGCAGTCTGAGGTTTGTGCTCTGTGGGGAAAGGGGGGGG
>NW_020957726.1:6243-9213 GCF_003031625.1 Empidonax traillii | reverse complement strand
GGGGCCGGGGAAGGTGACCACCACGGGGGGCGGCTGGATGAAGGCCGTGGAGTCGGGGCACTGGCGGGCGCACAGCTCGTTGCAGCTCTCAGCGATGGGCTGGGGCACAGCCACGCTGGTCTTGGGTGGGCACAGGTCGTAGCAGGAGTTCTTGGGTGGGCACAGGTCGTAGCAGGACATCTTGGCGTGGGGGAGGTGAGGCTGAAACACAAGTCCTCAGATTTCAAAATTCTGCTATGAATGAAATCACCGTGTTGTGCCCTCCTGTGCTACAACGCGTTTTATGTTCACCTTGGTGACCACCAGCTGAGCACCATGAGCTGGAATACCTGCCTGTGTAAAGACCACCCCCAGGATGACCAGACCCCACAGACTGATCTTTCTTCTGACCCCACATAGGTGTGTCTTTCACTTCTGCAAATGCACACCCTGAAGAACAACATAAAAACCTCAGTCCTGCCTCCCACAGGCTCTTCCAAGGTGAGGCAACAGCCCTGTGTTAGACGTGGCTTTGCTTGAGATGGGAGGGATTGTTATGACTCCCACAATACCACTGAACTCAGCCCAAAATGGCCTCGATTCTTCTCTTGAATCTTATAAAATATTAAAATAATTCTCTGAAATAACAGTGTTTTAATCTATGACTTATTAAAGCTACTCATTGGCTTAGAATAGTCACACTTCTCTTCATTCACTACCACACTCCCAAATCCTATATTTACCTACATTTACATTCATTTATCTGTAAATACAGACAGAAATGATGGAATGCTGTTCTAAATCTCAGAATTCCTGCGAGAACCTTCCACGACTGCTCTACCCCAAATCACGACTAAGCCAATAAACAGAAATCGAAAATTCGTACTCACTAAGCTCAGCGAGGCGAAGAAGCTGGGAGAGGTGTCTGCACAAACTCGGGCACTGGAGCTTATATAGGGCTCCCAGGGGTGGGAATCTTGCTTGGGGTTGGGGGTTCTGCCCAGCCGAAATCGCTGAACAGCTTTTGAGTCATGGAAGTCTGGAGTTCTGATTCCGCTCGGGCGCTCGTGTTGTCGTCGTCGTTTCGCCATCGCCTTTTCTTTAATCTCGGGTCCAAAGTGGTTCACGCAATTCCCGGGGTCATTACAGTGACCTCACTGGAATTGCCACGGGGATTAAGCTGACTCCACGTGTTGCTTCTTCCTTTGCAACCTCGTCACTCTGGGCTTGTCTGCTCAGAGGTTTTGTAAGACTCCTCTTCGGCTGACACGGACATTTTTTCCTTAACAGCCCTTTAAATCCATCTGATAAATTAATCAGAAGCAGAAAACAGCTTATTCTGGAGCTACCCAGGAACATGGCATTTCCACCCCTAATTTAAAGAGGCCTTGATGACCTGAGATGGGTTTTCAGTGGTCATGAATATCTGCTGAGATCACACAGTGACATGTGGCAACTGCCCAAAGTGGAGAGGAGCAGGCATTGGAATAGCAGCCCAATCCTACATAAAACCCACTTTTTTTAACTACAGGAGTCTAAGTGGGAAATGAAATTCAGTTTTAAAGGTGGTTCTGAATCTTCCAGAAATGTATCAAGCCCAGTGATGCACCAAAACCGGCCCAATTCTGAGGAAAAATCGAAGGTGCAGATAAAGGTTTGTTGTTGTGGGTGTTAATTCTTATCAGGTGTGTTCTGGGTCTTGTTGGGGAAAATACTTTGTAATGATTTCACAAACATTCATTAGCTGGTGCTCAACCCAGGTAATGTTTGGTGTTGTATTAAATGAGTGATTTAGACATTTCACTGTTACACAATCCCAGTTGCTTTAATGTGCAGGAAACAAGGTGGTGCATGCCATTACTTTAATTAAATCGTGATTTGTGCCATTGGAAGTCATGGGTTAATATTAATGTGGCTCTGCTTTTCTTTCATTAAAAAAATTCCTTTCAACATTCTCGGTGAGTTTGAGAGATCACATTTCCTGTATCAGTCATTATTTCAATCTGTACTTTCCAGAAAAAAAGAAAAATGAAACCTATGTATGTTTGTGATTATTTACCATTTTCTTGTGATTTTTTCGGAGGACAGCAAGTATCTTTTATTCCATCTTTGGGATTTTCACCCATACAAAATGCACTTTACAGACCCTTCCCCTTGTCATTCCCCTAACCCTAACCCCCCTCCCCAGCCCTGGGGAGGACGTGGAGCTGCTGGAGCCACTCCAGAGGAGCTGAGCAGGGGGATGGAGCAGCTCTGATCCATCAGAAAGGCTGGCAGAGTTTGGGATTGTTCAGCCTGGAGAAGAGAAGCTTTTTGGGGTGACCTGATTGGGGCCTGCCAGGACCTGAAGGGGCTACAAGGGATGTGGGGGGAGAGTTTGGAGAAGGGATGAAGGGATAGGATGAGGGGGTGGGTTCAGACTGACAGAGAGGAGGTTTGGGTGGATATTGGGAAGGAATTCCTGGTTGTGAGGGTGGGGAGGGCCTGGCACAGCTTGCCCAGAGAAGCTGTGACTGCCCCTGTATCCCTGGAAGTGTCCAAGGCCAGGTTGGAGCAACCTGGGATGGAGGGAGGTGTCCCTGCCCACGGCAAGGAGTGGAATGAGATGATTTTTAAGGTCCTTTCCCACCCAAACAGCTCCCTGATTTCCTCTCTTTGCTTTGCAGTCACTCTGCATCCCAAACACGGTGATTTCAACGCTCCCCTGAACTACAAAATGCACTTTTGGGGTTTCCCGTGGGGGGAGAAAGGTGCTGATGGCAGATTTCCTCAAGCCTCCGAGGAACAAGGGGCTAGGAAAGTTCTTCAGAATGGTTTGTGCCTCCTGTTTTTGTTGTTCCAGCGAGACCTGCGTGGCCCAAGGGTGAGGAAGAGCCCTGGTGCGACCAGGGAGGAGCCTCCAGACCTCCCTGCCCTCCTCAGATTGTTCGTAGCCGCTGGCCCTTCCCAGGCCTGGCCCTGCCCTGCTTTGACTTTCCCTTCTGTGTCATC
>NW_020957726.1:0-1109 GCF_003031625.1 Empidonax traillii | reverse complement strand
TCCTCTCCCGTTCCTTTGTCAATGAGAGCCTCCCTGACCTTGTAATAAAATGACTTTGCATCCAACATCTGCCTCTCTGTTTTCCTGTTGTTACTCTGAAGGGCAGGTAAAGGGGAGGGAGTAGAAAGAGAGCAAGGAAAGAAGACTGAAAAGGTTAAGAAGGTGTGACGGTTTAGACCTGGTTCCCAGAGAAATGCCCAAACCCACTGTGAGACCCTCCCTCTCCCCTTTTCGCATAGGGCAAAGGAAAAAAAACTATATAAACTGATGAATCTCAAAGCCCACTGAATTATAGCAAAATATTTTTTTTGTCATATATCAGAGTTATATTCAATAAAATAATAAGTATACAGCAAAGGGCCCCCAAACATCCTCCGAAGGGACAGGGAAAAGGGAAAAAGGGACAAAAAGGACACTAAAATTGATATGCACAATTGATACCCGGGAACTACTTAATAAGGAACTAATCAAAGGAAATCTTACAACTCTCCCTGAGATAGCAGAATGGTGCCAAACAAACACCGGCACCCTCCTCCTCCCAAGGCCTACAAGGCCTCACTAGGCCTCACTCCTGCACACGGGCAGAACTGACGGCAGAGAACCTGCACCTTCAGATCCAACAGAATAGAAGAGGGAAGAGGCTTCTCTCCCTTCTGATTTATACCTTGGTTTACCTAAAAATCATATTGAGTACTAGGAACATGGCCACTTCCTTGGTTACCAGCTGGTTGCCAGGAAGGTCTAGATTAAAACTATCACAGAACGAAAGTAAGAAAAGGTAAAGACCCTGCAGACCATGATATTCCTGCCTACAGGAATGGTCCTTGGGACTCAGTTGCAGCACCACGTGTGCTGACAGCTGCCAGGGTTGTGGAGTCTGTGCAAAGGCAGCTCTTCCTGACTCTGATGGGGAGGAGACACTGCCCAAGCCAGTCGGGTCAGGGCCACATGCAGGTCAAGGAAACTGTGCCCCCCATTCTGAGTAACAACAGGAAAACAGAGAGGCAGATGTTGGATGCAAGCTTATTTTATTACAAGGCCAGGGAGGCTCTCATTGACAAAGGAACATGGTAGGAGTCAGGGGGAAGGAGAGGAGAAAAGACAGAAGA
>NW_020957725.1:15365-30121 GCF_003031625.1 Empidonax traillii | reverse complement strand
AAAACAAAAAAAAGGTGTTTTCTTGTTTTCATGTGGAATTCCTGCCCACTGCCTCATGTCCTGTCACTGGGCGCTGCTGAGGAGAAGCTGCCTTTTCTGCATTCCCTCCCCTCGGGTATTTATGTATTATCATTTCGATAAGATCACCCTGAACGTTCCCTTCTCCAGGCTGAACAGTCCCAGCCCTCTCAGAAGAGAGAGGAAGATTCTCTTTTTCGGAGAAATTCTGCAGTCCCTTAGTGTGCCTCCACTGGGCTCCCTCCCCTCGGGCTGTGTGTTTCTGGTGCTGGGCAGCCCAGGATGGGACCCACACTCCGGATTTGGTCTCAGCAGCACAGAGAGGAAGGATCCCGCTCCCTGCTTGCAGTGCTCCTCCTCTCGCAGCCCAAGCTGCCGGTGGCTTTCTTTGCCACAAGGGTGCATTGCTGACTTGCCCTCAGCTTGTCTGCCGGGACGCCCAGGTCCTTTTCTGCAGAGACGCTGTGGCATTTGGGCTGGCATTGGTAACTTCTGGATTCTGTAGCCCCGGGTTTCTTTCTCACTGCTAGATTTAATAGAGAGGTGAACGATGGCGTGTTTAAAAATTGCCAGTTTGCTTTCTCGTGAAAGTTGCATGGAAAAGGGAGGGATCTCAGGGAAAGGTTCTTCCCCCAGAGGGTGGTTGGGACTGCCCAGGCTCCCCAGGGCAGTGGTCATGGCCCCAAGGCTGCCAGAGCTCAGGGAGAGTTTGGACAACTCTCTGAGGGACAGGGTGGGATTGTTGGGGTGTCCTGTGCAGCGCCAGGAGTTGGACTGGTGATCCTTGTGTGTCCCTTCCAACTCAGGAGATTCCATGATTCTGTGCTGAAGGATGACAGCACTACAAAATCAAATTGTTATTATCTGGTGTCAATTGTAGCCTGAAAACGAGAATTTATTTAACAGGGGGACTGAAGTTGTAAAGCAACAAAGTGGGTTTGCAAGATAAGGAGTTTAAACTGTGCCTGGGCAAAATCACTCGTGTTGTGCTGTAAAATTCCCTCCGTGGACACAACTGGAATGATCCCCGAGTTAAAATCCCATGTTCCCTTCTTTGGCATTTGCAAGAAGTGTTGAAAGGAGCCCAGTGCTCGTTTTGTGCTAATAACGAGTAAACTCAAACTTTATCCTTCAAGAGAAGGATTGCTTTAGCCTTTATTGAAATGTTTTCATTACAGGCTTCGTGAGCTTCTGGAGGAAGAGGAGATTAAGTACTTTGCTGAGATGGACACCCTTGCAGAAATGGAGGCACAGGACAAAGAAGCAAAGATGAAGGAACAAATAAAATTACTGAGAGAGAAGAGGGAAAGAGAAAGGCAACAACAGGTGGCTGAGAAACGAGAGCAGCAATTCAGGTACTGCCATAAGAATATCTTATAAGAGAGAATTTGCCCGAAGTAAATAGGAAGGGGCAATTTAACAAGAACGTGGCAATAAGAAATCGAGGAAGGAAAAACGAATGTGATTAAAAGGAGGCAGAAAAAAATTAAAGTAGTTAATTCCTGCAAGTGTAGTGTCCTTCCTTGTCCCGTGTGAGCATCCCTGCACTTCCACCTGCCAAGTCAGCTGTTGTTGTAATTCCTATTCCAGCTTTATACAGTTGGAGTGAACAGGGTGCATGGAAGGTTAATTTTGCCCAAATCAGGCTTACTAAGCTAACAGTAGAGTCGAGGATCCTTGAAAAGATCCTTGAAAAGATCCCTCTAAGTCAAAGATCCTTGAAAAGACTGTCCAAAAAAACAAGTGGTTTTGTTTCTTGCATACTTTTCAAGAGTAGCAGCTGCAGTTCAGGTTTTAGTGTAGCCTGAAATTCTGTGCCAAGTCCTCCTGACTGAAGGCAGGAAGACTTGCAGGTGCTTGGTAGGCTCTGAGGCCTTGGCATGAAATCTGGCTCGCTGCATTCTTGGAAATCTGGTTTTCTGAGGAAGGGATGAAAGAAATAATAACATTATTTAATTGTAGTCATTTGAAGTGTCTCTTCCCAGTCTCCCACAGTGCTGTGAAATCCACAACACCTGCTTCTCAGTGTGGAGAGGCTGGGGATAAAAGTCAGCACTCGCTTTCACTTGTGCATAAACTCCAATTAACTAATTTCACAGGTAAGTATCTCTTTCAATGTGGGGTTTATTGGCTGAGGCAGGTGTTAGGCAGTGCATTCTAGGTTCACGTGGTGGCTTGAAAACATGGCCCTTGCCATTTACAGTTCCTGGTTTGTTCTCTACTGATCAGACAAAGGGGTTGAAACTCCCTTTTAAAATGGTTTAGGGGGATGGTGCTGGAGTGTCTTTTATTTTGTCCTTGCAGCTTGTCTTACACACCAAGGAGATGGGATGTAGACACCTAAAGGTGAGTGGCTGAGTGTTGGTATCTCTGTGTTCACTGGGAATCTGAGTTCCTGTTCTACTTAGATCTTCACAGACATCAGGACAGTTACAGGAACCCGATGTCACCCTCAGGGAGGTCTGTCCTAACCCTGTCACTTGAACTGCACCCTAACCTGCACTGGCTGGGATTGAGTTCCCATTGATCAGAGTGGGAATTCAGCACATGTGTAGATTGCTGTTTAGACACCTAATTTTAGGTATTTTAATTGCAAAATGGATACCACCACCACTGGATCGCATCATTTGGTGTCAAATATCTGGATTTTTATGCTGCAGCTGCCTGTCTTAATATCTCAAGTCCTTTGTCTTCCCAGTACAACCCTGTGCATCCATGGTTCACTCAGTCTCCGGGGGTTATTTTATCCTATTATTATCCCTTAACCTTTCCCACTCTGCTGTTGGATCTAAGCAATATTCATACCAAGCAGCATCCCATTAAAATTGGTGGAGCTTTTCTGGTGGCGTTCTGCTGGCTGCAGTTTCCCAGAGGATTTGGAGGCAGTGAAATCATCTCTCTTCACAGCTGTTTTGAGTGGCAGTCTTGGGGTATCTTTGCAAATGGATCTTCACCCTGCAGGGCGCAGAGTCCTTCTCTTTGACTGGCCGGATGTAATGGGAATACATTCCACAGTTAGTTCCTCTAGGTTTGTCCCTTTCTAGTCTTAAATTAAGGTCTCTATGAAAGAACAGAGCTCAAATAAACACCAGCTAACAGCAGTTCACTTTGTCTGTGACAGGTATCTCTCTTCATGTGTATATTCTTCGTTGTATTTTGAGGTCTTTTCTTCCCTGAAAGGAGGTCTCTGCTGTGGTGGTTGCTTCTGATTAGATTAGCAACTTCTAATATCTCAACCTGCACGTATTTTTCTTTAGGTGGCCCCAGATCTGGTTTTCCTTGGCTGTTAGCTGTTACTCTTCCTCCTAAACCATCCTGGTCCAGGCAGAGATGTGGGAGCAGGCTTTGCTGCTCAGGATACCAACACTTACTGAAAATCCACAAACAGGAATCTGCAGTTTTGTCACAACCTGTCTTCTGGGGCAGTGGCCTCCAAACCTCTTTGGCTGAACAGCCCTAGCTGTAAAAAATTCTAGCGGTCCTGCCCAATATATTTACTTATTTATAAATTAAATGCTTGTGCTACCGTGCTGGTGTACTGTGTACACTATAAAACATATGCAAAACCAGAATTTAAAAGAGGGTGGGGTAAAGAAGAAATAAACACTATTTTTTACTTTCTAATGTTATTTATTAGTGGCACAAAACGTATTCTCTTCCTGCACGCCCCACTTTGAAGATCATTACCCTAGGGCACAGCCAGAGGAGCCCTGGGAAGTCAGTCCAGGAGCAGGTGGATGTACAGATGATTTTCTGTTCCCCTTTGCCTGTGAATTTACCTCTAGTTTGAATGTCTTTCTGAAAACTGATACAGGCTTGTTTGTACTTCCTTTAACTCTAATCAAGGCGCTTCTCTCAAACCTGAGGTATAGGAGCACCTTTACTCTCATCCATTATTCCAGAGTCCCAAAAGGCAGCAATTTTTGTAGCAGCCCTGTAGGCTGGTTTGGAGCTGTGGCCTGAGGGTACAGGTTTTGACAGCTTCTCAGTAGTGATGTTAGTCAGGAGGAGCCCTTTGTCTTGAGGTGACAGAGGGGACAGACCTTGGGCCACCAGAGTCCTGCTGGAATTCATTTTCACGGAGGGCTGCACCTTGTATGAGAAGACATCCAGCCAGTGCCAGCCTGAGGGCTCGTTCATCACGGGTAACTTTAAAGAAAGTTGCAACCGCTTAAAATTTGCATAGAGCACATATCGCATCCCCTTTCTTGTGGTAACATCAGAAGCATCCCTATGGGAATGTTGTTATCCCAGCAACTTCCTACTGCAGCCATAAAATGAATAAATAACTGGTGTGTAGGGGGGTTCTGTCTTTGGGAAGTAGCCACACACAGACACAGTTTTAATGTTAAGAAGCTTAGGATAGCAAAGTGAGGAGGAAAACCAGCCATCTGGGGGAGCAGATGTTTATAGGTACTGCTGTAAAAGCTGCTCTGAAGGAATTATTTTGATGAAATCAAGCAATTACAGGGTTATTTTATATTAAAATTCTAGCAATGCCGAACGTAAATAATTAACTTCTCCTCCCCCCTGAGATTCAATTAATATCAGATTATTTTATAATCACAGAAAAGAATAACTAATTCTTTCGTCCTTCACTGCTGAGAGAACTTTTGAACCCATTGTGTTAGGGTAACACAGTTATTGCTAATGGTGTAAGATTTCACATCTTAATAATGGCATGTGTCCCTCACAGCATTTGAGAAAGATGTTTCTCATGAATACTAATTAGCACTGTAAGCTTTAATGACCACTTACTGCTGCCCAGGAGATGGAAGGTAGATTCCAGTGGCAGAACACATGAAAACCAGGAATGCTGTAGTATTGAACTGTCCAACCTGGCCTTGGAGAGAGGATGAAGAGAGAGATGCCCTCAGCCCCAGAAGGTTACAGCTGAAATGTGAGGCAGCAAAATGGTGAATGCCAACGGGGAGAAAATGTGGTGAGACCTCTGCTGCTTAGGCAGGGGATTATTTCAGATTTTATTTCACTGCTGCCGTTATGAAAATTAAATAAATATGCTAATGTGGAGATTGGTAATAGCAAGAGGTCATTGCCTGATGAAGATTTAATATTTTTTTACTGCACAGGATTGTCACTAAACGTTGTATAGTATAATAGTATTTCACATTGTGCAGGTGACTAATGCTGCCATGCAGGGGTTCAGGATTCAGACAGTGATACCTCCAGATGTCTGCCATGAATTCCTAAGTAGCTTTGCAATAATCTGTAGAAGATGGTTTCATTCAGCATGAAATTGTGAGATGTCTTTTTACTTCAGAGCATTCACGTGTGTCTATCACACATTGTAAGGGCTTTATAGACCCTTCACACTTGTGGGTCTTCACCATTGTCTGCCAGTTTCACCTTCTGACTTTATCAAAATCTGTATCTCGGTTGTAGAACAGAATTAAAGTGCTTGCAGATTGCCCAAATTAAATAATGTTTGATAGCACGTGTTGATCTCAACAGTGCTTTGTTTGCAAAAATAAAAGCAGAATCTGCAATTAGTTCAGTCTTCAACTGAAGATAAATTACCTCTTTATATGCAACTCAGTTGCAAAGGGTAATTGAAAATTGAAAACTGCACTCCTTGTTGACTTTCTAGCTTCTCCAGGCTTTTATTGCAACTTGTCTGAAGTATCCCACAAAACTTCACTTAAAAAATTAATAGGTTTCTAATGGTTCCTGTTCAACCGTGTAACCTACATTTCCATGCTTGCAGTATTTTCTGAATATGAAATGAGCTTTCAGGTGACTTATAGACCTATCCTAAGTCTTCATTTGAATTAAAGAGCTACCCACGTGTTTGAAGAAGTGTAGTGTGCATGTGTTTTGTATGTAAAAGAAAAGCATTTATACACAGAAACACGTTCCAGCTACATATATAATACACATTGTATATATAATGGATATAGATATTGTGTTTAAAATCTTAGAATATCCCAAGCTGGAAGGGACCCACAAGGATCACCACTCCGACTCCTGGCCCTGCACAGGACACCCCAACAATCCCACCCTGTCCCTGGGAGTGTAATCCAAACGCTCCTGGAGCTCTGGCAGCCTTGGGGCTGTGCCCACTGCCCTGGGGAGCCTGTTCAGTGCCAACCACCCTCTGGGGAAGAACCTTTCCCTGAGATCCACCCTGAGCCTGCCCTGGCACAGCTCCAGCCACTCCCTCTGTCACTGGTCGTGGGAGTGAAAAGATTGGTGCCTGCCTCTCCACTTCCCCTTCTGAGGAAGTTGGTGGAGGTTTTTTTTTTACAAATGGAAATTTTTCAACTCATTAATGTCAAAATCTCCACCAAATCAGGCTCCCTGTGGTTCCTTAGGCCTCGCAAGCAGTGAGTGTCAGAGCGGGCGCAGAGCTGGGCATCCTGAGTTGTAGTCCTTTGAGTAGTTACGAGCTGGGAGCCTCCATCCATCCCACACCTCCAGACTTGCTTATTGTTTTGAGACTTTTTTTAAAAAAAAGAAACTTTTGTGTTGCCTTTCAGGAACCGCTGCGATGAGTATCGCACGCTGTGCGTGAGGAGGAACAAGAAGGAAACGAGCGACAGCCAGCTGGCCCAGCAGGCCCTGAAGGAGGAGCTGAAAAAGGAAGAGAAGATGGAGGAGAGGAGGCTGGAGGAGATCTGTGAGAAGGAACTGTTGGCTAAGGATCACCAAGAGGAGCTGGAGAAGCAGAAAGCGTCGTGGCGGATTCAGGAGATGCGGAATGTGCTCGATGCCCAGGTGGCCGAGCTCAGCGCCCGCAAAGTGGAGGAGGAGCAGCTGAAGAAAGAGGAGGCTGAATGGCTGGTAATTTCCCTATCATTCTGTGTTCAGGGTTGTGTATAAGGCCCTCCTAATGATAGGCTTACTAGACATTTAGACTAATCCATGCCTTATTTGTATCTTCACTGGTTCCATTAGTATCTGAGCCTGTCCTATTATGCTAAGCCTCTTTTCCAGAGCTGTGTCAAAGGCATTCCTGTTTACAGAGGGAAATACATCTTCTCAAACTCAGCACTGTAAAGGAATTTGGCCTTCAAAGCCTCTCAGAACCGCTGTGGGAAATGGAAACATTTTTAGGCTTTTGCCAGGCATCTTTGCAGTTTTCTGATTTCCAGTTTCCTGCAGGATAGCTGGAGAGTCTTGTTTCCCAGCTGATATGTGTAACAGCAGATCTCAGACTACAATACATATGTTTAATCATCGTGGTAAGTGCAGTGGAAGGAAGCAGCACAGAGGGGAGGGTGAGCCAGGAGCTGAAGGTGACAGCAGGGCAGGCAAGTAGTCTGTCCTCCTGTGCAGGAATCCCAAGGCACCTGAAGGAAGGGAAGGGAGGAGAGCAGCTCTGCTGACAGTAACTCGAGTCATCCAGCAGTCCAAACTGCTTGGCAGGTCTGTAGTGATGGAGTCCAAGACGGAGCCAGCGAGTCAAGTCAGCAGGTGTGGATGAGGATCGACCTCGGGCAGAGGTGTACCTGCAGCACGGCTCACGTAGGCACCAAAGGCAAGAGGCTGAGCCCAGCTGCAGCTCCTCAGCCCTTTTTCACGTGCCCCCTGCCAGCACTGATGCCAGGCTGGTCGGGGCTGGCCAAGAGCACAGGCACCCAGGGCCTTGCAGGGAGGCTGCAGAGCCTGTTGGTGCACTCAGGACCCGGAGAAACATTTATGTGAAAAATCCCAACTGCTCGTGCTCCAGCGGGCTGAACCTCAGAACCCATGCCCTTTTTTTATTTACTTTATTGTCTTCAAAAATTAGCAAGCAGCACCTAAGCTCTCTCACCTGTCAGACCTGGCCACTGTTGGGTGTCACATCATGGGGAGTCATTTGGCTACTTTGGCCCAGCTTTTTGGCCACTACCCTCTCTTTAGCTCATCCCTCCCCACAAGTCTGGCTGTAGTGGCTTTAGTGGGGCTTGCTAGTTTAGTATTCCGTGTTGACTTCGAGTTATGGGAGACTGTTTAGCTCATTTTGCAGCTATTTACATGTAGAGATCGAATAGGATACTTTTTGTCAGACGCTGGAAGCTGATGCTGGCAAGATATATGTATTTCACTGCTTTTTAAAAATGAAGACAATAATGAATCTAAAGCTCTGAAAATTCCAGCTGCGAAATGGCAGAGGCCCTATTCCAATCTAGGCTGTAATGTTTGACTTATTTAAAAACATGAAGCTTTTTTGAAAGGAGTGTTTCTGTATGGAAAATGGGATGTAATCTTTTCTCAGCAGAAGAGGGATATGGCAGATGGCCTCATTACAAGTTCCTCAGTGCAGAGCTGATAGCCCCTAATGATCAGGGGGTTTCATCTGGGTGAAGGGGACACTGTGAACAGCTAAGTGTCTCTGTGTATAAAGGTTTCTCCTGGGTTTTTTTTTGCAATGAAAACAGATTATTTAGTGAATCAAAACTCGCAGCTTCACCACGATAGATTATATGGGTGCATCAGGATATCTCAGAGAGGATGACAAAACAGAAACAGCCATTTTTACCTTAGCTACATTACCTACATTAGCTGCCTTCCTCCTCCTCTGTCTTTCCTCTCCCTTAAAGAATTGTGATTCCTTGAGGAGGTGGTGGAATTCACGTTATCCTGGCTGTAGTTCCCTGAGTTTCTGCCATAGCCCTTTGGTCCTGCCTTGCAGATGGGTGCTTTGGTAACCAGTTCTTTGTCTATTTGCAATGTTGTGTTACCCCAGTGTGTAAACTTTCATGGATCCCATCCTTGGCTCCTCTCACACAACGTCACTGACGTCAGAATTCCGCCTAAGACATGTGCCAACTTGCACAGCAGACTGCTGACTCTTTCCACTTGCTTTCCACCTTTACTGTCCAAAGCTTTTTGGGTTTACTTATTCTGTTGCTCTAATTATATGTATTGAGTTTCAAAGCTGCTTTACCAGCTTCTGAAAGTGAAATTTGACAGTTCAGGCAGATACAGAGCCAGCTTTGGCTCTGAAACACTGCAAGAATCCGTGGGTGCTTTATGTCCAGCATAAAAAGGGGATGTTCCTTAGGGAGTGCAGCTTCTGCTTCCTTATGGGGAAAATTAGCCATGCTGTTCGTGACAAGCCTGCTGATGCGTTTTAGAAGACTTATTCACATGACAAAAGAGACATTTAATTTAAAGACAGGTTGACAAAAGACTGTGTGCCTTCAAGATAGCTGAAGCATGATTTCTGAGAGCTGTAAATAAGCTAATGATGGTCCAGTAGTGTTTTATAACTATGTTTAAGTGCAGTTGTGCTTGTAGACTTATTCAAATGCAAGAAGTCCAGAAATCATGCTTATATATTAGTTAATGATGCTACTCTGGATTTTTGTTGAGAACGAAAATAATCCTGAATATACACATACCTGTTTGATCTTGAGGACGCATTTGCTATTTTTTCCTTGTTTCTTTCTTATGAACTCAGTTTTACTGTACATTTTTCTGTTCTTTTCAATATAAAGTGGAGTGATTTCGAGCCACGGGAATCCACTAACTGCCCATCAGAACAGAAGGATCCAGTTAGTGACTTGGTGCAACCTTGTGTCCAGCAGAGATGCAAAAAATCCTAAATTCTAATGAATTTAGACTAAGATGTTCATGCTCTAACACCTAGTGGATGACACTAGTTCTGTTGTTGTCAGCAAGAAGGGCTTTGCTCTTCAGTGCTCCAGTGAAACCAACTCCAGCCGTCCCTTAGCCTGAAGTTGTGCAGTGATTTTACAGTCTGGCTGTTTCTACCCTTGTAGGAAGAAGAGCGGAACCTGGTCAGGCAAGAGAAAGAGGAGCTGGAGAGGCAGAGACGACACAAACAGAAGGAATGCAGGGAGGTTTTGCTCAAAGCAGCCAAGGACAGGAGGGATCGTCTGAACGAGGAAAAACAAAGCCAGCTTGCCGAGGAGAAGATGATCTTGGAGCAAGACTTTCAGGACCCCCAGAGGGACCTTGAGGAGAAAACAAAAAAAAAAGTAAAGGGTTTTCGTTGTGAAGCTGTGGGGCAGTACCTCATCTGGACTAGTTTTGAGGCCCTGTGAACTGCACAAGCCCTTTTCCCTGGACGAGCTGATTCTTTTGTTGCACAGCCTGTTGCCCCTCCTCCTGCCAGTGCTCTGCAGCTCTGCAGCAGCCCATTACCGGTTTGAACCACAGCAAGCACTTTAATAAAGCATGCTTTGCAATCAGCAAGGCTACCAGGCTGGACAAAAGAAGTGGGGCTCCCAGGAAATCCTGGAATTTTGTCCCTCCACGCTGATTTCGTTATGTATAAATCATCTGAGCCTTTTCATCCTTGCACTGCATGGATGTAATGGAGGTTGGAAGAATATTTGGTGTTTCATGGACCTGATTTGGTAAATGTTTTTAACTGCAGAAAAAAGTAATACTAAGAGACTGTTTCAAATATTTCTATATATATATATATATGCAAAACCCCATGTTAGGTTTCTTTGAGATGCCATGAATGATGGATATGTCTGTCACTTCTTAAATTTTAAACAAATAGGTTGTCCAACTTCAGGGTGCAAATGGGTCTCAACGTAACTTTAGGACAGAGCAGGGACCTGCATCCATTGCTCTGCTCAAGCTGTTTGGAAGCTCATGTAGGTTGTATAAACTCAGTGTTAGACCTTTGGTGCAGAATGAGAGGAGGTGATATTTAATATATTTATTGGATCCCAAGGCTTTTAATGGAGGTGATGGGGAAGTAGCCTGGTCAGCTGTTCTGACCAGCTCTTTCCCATGGTGGGCTTTGGAATGGAGCTCTGGTCTCCCAGCTCCAACCCTGGCTGTGAAACCTCCTCTTCAGGTTTGGAAGGGCTTTTTTGAACTAATTTACTCAGACCTGCAAATATCTGTATGTTTGCAGCAAGAGCTGCTTAAGGACCAGCTTACTTACCTGGCACACCTGGCTGAACAGCTGGAGAAGGACAAAGAGCGAGAAGAAAAAGATGAGAAGATATTCAAGGAAGAGAATGATCAGGTTTGGGCCGAGAGGCTTGAGAAACTGAAACGAGAGAGGGAAGCTCGATTTCAGCTGCTGAGAGATGTCGTGAATACCAGACAGCAGCAGATGAAGGAGAAGTGTAAGTGCTAACATGGGTTGCTGCCTGTGCCCCAAACCTGAACAGGTCTGTCCAGCACCTGGCCCAGCGTGTATGGGCTGTGTGCTTGAGTGGACAACAGTGTGACCGTCCCCAAACCTCATTGCCTCCCAAACTTCACTCCTACCGGCATTCCTTACGCTAATTTCCCACTGCTGTCACCAGAGCAAAGCCTGGGAAAGTAAGGGTTGCAGGAGCAAGCAGTCATTATTATTAATTACATTATTATGAAGTTCTGAATGTGAAAACTTTCAGATGAAAGACAAAGAAGCTGAGAATACACTTGCTGTTGTTTGTGTGCCTCTGTAGAAGCAACAAAACTCAGGCTTCCTCTTTAGGCTACTTGGCCTGAATGCTGTCTTCAAGCTTGGCAGAGCTGTGATCTCCTAAAAGTGCTTTGGGTTTTGTTTTTCAGTGGAGAAAAAGGCAGAGAAGCAATTAGAAGTTGCTGAAGAGAGGAAGCTATTAGCTGAAACATTCAGAGAATACAAACGTTTGGAAGAACTAAAACGTGCAAGGTATTTTTCTTTTATGCCATCGGTTCCTTTCATTGCAGGTCACTCCTTTAAATTTCTGAGTAACCTAATTCTCATTTTCTGATAACTCTAAGAGCAGTGGGTGGGCTTTCTTCTGTTCAGAGGGGCTCTCCCACCATGCAACTTACCAGTTCCAAGCTGCTTAATACCAGACCTGTAGTTGGTGTTAAACCACCAATTCTGATCTCAGCATGCAAATAATGGTACATACCCTTGTTTTGGTTTTTTTTGGACCATCATGTGACTTACACAAATTACGTTTATTAAGTACATCCCCCTCATCCTCTGAGGTGTTGTTACAAGTCACAGAAGTTTGGGGAGGAGGTTTGATGCAAGGTTTGTTTGTTCTTTACCCAGGAGAGCTAGTGTGTTCAGGCTTATTGCTAAACTCCACCCACACACATCCCTAAAACAGCCATAAAGTCAGACACCAAAATGCCTCACCAGGGCTGTGGAATGTGTAAGCCAGCTGCACGGGGCTCTCCGTGCCTCACAGTTCCTCTGCATGAGGGCATCCTTGCACGCAGTAGCTGAAATGCTCCTCTGGGTGTCATGCAAAGCCTTGGGCAAAGGGCCTTCTCTCACTGAATTCCCCTTTGGAACTCCTGCTCGTCCCCATTTGTGTGTGGGACTGTAACCCAGCAGCTCCTGCCCGAGCTTCTGTTGTGCCCTCCGATGGGAGCAATCAGAAATGTCACCCTTCTGAAGGAAACACGCTGGTGGGCTCCAGCTGGGATGTGCTCCACTTGGCCAAGAGGGCATTCAGCAGTGTCAGGAAGGGTTTGTGCCTCAGCTCTCGTTGAGTTTCTGCACAAGTCCTGACTAGGCTGTTGGCATTTGAAGTGCCTGTGTGACTCGTGCTCCAGAAGGGCCTGAACACGAAAGACTTCCACTGCTTCTCCAGAGGGTAGTGAAAGCACTACAGGAGTCCTGAGGGGGGATGGAGGAACGATTCCTTGTGACAGCCCTTTCCAGGAACATCAGTGCAGCAGGAGCCTGGGCCCTGCGGGCAGGGACTTGTTCTCCTCAGCAGAGGAGTGGGCAGGGGGCTCAGGCTGCTCAGCCAGGAGAGGACTGAGAGCCAACACTGACTGCAAGGAGCTGTTCCTGCTCTCGTGCTCGTCAGGCACCAGTTTTTTACTCTGCTTTATAAGATACAACAGAACGCAATTAATTACCCGAAGAACGTAAGGTCAGCACGTGGCATTTGGTTAACAGTGGTAGTTATTCTTAACACCTGAAATGAGTCTTGAATGGTTCTTTAGGCTAAACTTGAAGGCTAACATACATAATAATAACAACAACAACAACAATAATAATATCATCGTCGTGGCTAGGCTTTGCGAACAAAGATTTGGTGATGATGATAATAATAATAATAATGTTATTAATAACAACAACAACGTTTATTCTTTTTGCCCACCCTTCTTAAATGACCTGTTCATTTGGCATTTCCAGAAAAATACAGAAAGCCAGTGAATACCGGGATCAGCTCACGAGTCAGATTTCCTACCGGCAGTACCTCCGTGAGGAAGAGGAAAAGGAGAGGAAACGGGAATACGAGGCAGGGCTGGAAGCACAGAGGGAGTATGAAGAAAAGGTGCAGTTCATTCTGTCAGCACCTCGGGACTCCATCCTAAAAACCCACCCAATGAGAAAAGCACTGATGTCTGACTCTTAGGGGCATCACTCACTATGATATTTTAGCTCACTCAGTTGCCTTTCAAAACATTTTCTAAGGGTGTTTATGCCTGACTAGGGTTAGCAGAACTCTCTCCACTCTGATACTCAAAACATTTAATTGGAGTTTATAAGAAATCTACTACTCCAAACTTTATTTTTCCCCTATGGATTTTTTTTTTTTTTGAGAAATTCAATCCAATTCAAAATGTTTGACATTTTAATTCGAGAATACTGTATGTTCTCTGCAGTATAACAGCGTATTATTAGGACACATAAGACACACAGACATTCTTTAAAATCTGCACCAAGAAAATGTGTGGAAGACTTTCAGCAAACTTTTATTAAAATGCCTTTCTAACTGGAAATATTTGCAGAATCTTTTTTTTTTTTTTTTAATATATTTAGATAAAAAAGTACTTGGTGACTCAATTACAGTTGTTAAATATAAAACTATGAGTCTGTTTTACTGTGGGATGGACAGTAAAGAGCTAGATATTCTTTTGCATAAACTCTGACGGCTGTTGGATGATCTGTGGAACACCAGAGCCCAAAGCTAGTCTCTGAGTCCTCTGCTTGAGCACAATCAGTTGTGCAGAGCTGAAGTTATTATTTTCTAGTTATTTTTCTCTCATTTTCATGGCAAGTTCTGCCTCCCTGGGCTCCTTGGATTGTCACCAACACCATGGTCTGAACACGGAACGGGGGGCCAGAGCACCAACAACATTTTAAGATGGAGCAACAAAAGAAGGGGCTGGATGTGAGCAGGGAAGGGTTGGGAGGGTTTTGGCAGGTGGGGAGCAGGGACACATCCTCTCTGCCTTCTCAGCTCCCCGTGTCAAAGGGCAGATCACCCTGTGTGCAGAGGAGCAGGGGGTGACCCAAGGAGGATGGGTAGGAGCAATCCATCTTCTCCCCGTGCCTCTGCCCTCAACCAGCTCCCCTACCTTCCTTTTTCAGTGTTTGCCTCCCTGTTGGCAAATACCAGGGCTTTTGTGTTTTTGTTTTGTGGGAGCATGAATGGGTGCACAGAGGAGCTGATAAATGGCTGGGATCAGAGCCCAGGAGCTCCAGCTCCCAGACATCTCAGAACAAATCAGGAATAAGCAGCCTGCAAAGTCGTCCCATCTTGGTTTAAGGCAGAAACCAAGTTCACAAATGTGTTGTTTTGTTTTGGTTTTGTTTTTTCCTGTGGAGAGAAAGGCAAGGTAGAAATGTACTAATCTGAAACAGGACCAGTGATGTTTGAACAACCCAGCTAATTCTGGGTGTAAATGCTGGAAGAACCTGGCCCTGCTGAGGGGAAAAGGAGCACAGTGGGATTTTATCCTTGCTGACAGACAAAATTTCTCAGAGAGGAGCATCCTGAGTCAGCAGATGGAAGAGGGGCAAGTCCACTGGCTGTTACCATCCAGGCAGGTGATCAGACAGAGCAGAGCAAAGC
>NW_020957725.1:10577-14974 GCF_003031625.1 Empidonax traillii | reverse complement strand
AAGGAGCACAGTGGGATTTTATCCTTGCTGACAGACAAAATTTCTCAGAGAGGAGCATCCTGAGTCAGCAGATGGAAGAGGGGCAAGTCCACTGGCTGTTACCATCCAGGCAGGTGATCAGACAGAGCAGAGCCAAGTCTCTTCATGTCTTATTCCTTGAGTCCAAATAGGGTTTGTGTCCTACAGATATGGAAAAAGGGAACCTCCAAGGAAGGGAAACATTGCAGACTGGGAGAGGTGAGCTGTTAGTCGGGATTTTGAGCCCCTGCACAGTGCTTTTCAGCAACCCTTTGCAAAACCCTACAGAGGATTTCAGAGCTGCTCCTCCTGTTTGGCTGGTGGGAAAGGTCAGCCCAGATAATGGAAAAAGTTTCATCAGCCCAGAGAGCTGAGGTATCATAGGTCTGTCCTCTCACTGCTGGGTCAAATTGGCAGAATGATTAAGAGATTAATTTCCTGGTCTGCCGCAGACTCCTGGAGTGGCCCCTGTGCAAGCAATGTAGATTTTTCTTTACTACTGTGATCTCTCTTTGAAAAATGAAGATAATAGCACATCCAGAATTCCAGGATTAATTAAAGTATGTTATTAAAGGCTGTGACATTTGTTGGGTACATATGCAATACGAGAGAGGAAAAAAATACCACATTGTTGAGCTTGGTGAATTTAAACCATCCGGAACCATAACAAATTTCTTTTTTTAATAAAATAATAACTCAGAAGAAGTGGTCAGAGCTATCAAACATTTATAGAGTGTCTGAGCTCCTGCTCCTGGAGGCAAAATTCCTGTGCAGTGAACAAGATTAAAAGATCAGACTGGAAGAAGTTTGCCTTCAGCAGGAGTGAATTCCCATGGGATAACGGGCAACTAAGCTCCTCTGAGAGAAGACTGGTGGTGGATGAACGTGCTGCTGGGGCTGAATCCTTGGCTGGCAAGTGCTTTGTAGAATTCAGGTTGGTCCAGAAGAGCAGGTGGGGCTGGGTGGGTCAGCAGACTCCTTGAGAGGCACCTTCTCGCAGCCCCCAACAGTCAGATGAGCGATGCAGTGAGAAGGGTTTTCTCCCTCAGGACTGAAGAGTCTCCTTAATCCTATTGATTTCCCTCTCCTTCCAGTTCTTTTGATGTCCCTGCAGCAAACTGGGCAAACAGGGCACTGAGCAGCACGTGCTTCAAAGCCTGGTCGTGCCTTTGCCTCCCTGGGGCCAGCGCTCGTGTTACATTTGGGACTGACAGATCACCAGGCAATAACTGAGCAAAACGGATCTGGAACTGTGGCTTGCAGGTCCCAGGAACCTCAGGAGCGTTAGCTAGCGCCCGTGAATGTGGTATTTCCTGCCTGAGTGAGCAATCCTGCAGCCAAACCATCTCTTAAACCCGGCTGGGTGAGCTCTCCCTGCACCAGGGCTCGGAGCCACACAGAGACAAAACCACTGGCATTTAAAAACCTGGCAGTTCCAGCCTCTTCACTTCTACAGGTACTAGAGCTCTGCAAAATATTCTTCCCTGGATTTTCTAATTAAAGTTTTGACACTGACGGAGGAAGAGCAGCGTGGGTGATTCGCCTGTCCCTGGTCCATCATCCCAGGCCCACTCCAAGGTCCGAACCTACAGCACTTGCCAAGGCTGTCAGGCTTTTCTACGCTCGTCCATCTGCTCACAAAGGCTTTTATCCTGACCCCAGGGCTCTCCATGGTGATGTTTTTGGCCATGCCCGAGACCTTGAGCTGTGAAGTGGCTCCTGGTGCCCCATGGCATGGTGCTGGCTTGGCCCCTGCTCCGGGGTCTGGGCTGCAGGGCTTTGGACAGAATCGGTTTTATTTGCAGGAAAATCCCTCTTGGTTAATTATTTGTTGCTTTAACACCCAGAATAAATGTTCATTACTTTAACTCAGGTAGAAGCAGTTGTTGCAGAAACAGCCAGTGCTGCCATGCCCAGGGCTCGGTGACACTGCCAGGCCCAGCTTCCTCACGTGGTGACTTCTGTGCGGCCCAGGAGGAGGGAAGTCCAGATTTGAGGTCTTTGGGACAGCTTTGCATGCAAAAATTCAGGACCTGGCACTGTCTTTAGGAACAGCCAACTCTGTCCTGGTGACATTTGGAGCTGTCGGAATTGATGCCCCTCACTGCCCTGTGCCGTCATCTGCCCGTCCATCCATCTGTCCCTGGGGTCTCCATGTGTCATTGCAACACAGAGACAAGGCTGGGACCTTCGAATAAAGTCCAACACCCACCTTGTACTTGCAAGGAACCCACTGGCTCTGCTTAGAGGGGGAAAAAAACCCATATTTGGTTCATTTTCACCTCTAAGTGCCTTCAACGCAAATGCCAGAGAGGATACCATAAAATGCTATTTAAGAGCCATTGCTTGTTAAATATGATCGACACAAGTTTTGATTCCCAAACAGAAATAATCCATCTCCTTGGAGGAGACAATGTCCAGCATTTAGGATGTACTTCAGGGATTTTGTATGTGTTTTGGTGGGTTTAGTTTCTGGCTTCAATTGAAGTTTTAGATTAATGGAGAATCACACGTGGCACCAGCTGGTATTTCATGGGAACTGCTGTGCTTTGCCTCTGGGCTATCACTGCTTCCCCAGCTTCACTGAGCTTTGCTTCTGCTTGCACTGCTGCTCCACGTTTTGTTTCCACAGCTGATTTAGTGAAAGGAGAGGAGCAAGTTTTGTTTGCCTGACAGAGCTCTCTTGGAGGCTTTGCAGAGATTATGCTGTCAAATTTTTTTCCCAGGGTAATTTCCAGCCGCGGTGCAGCTTTTTCTCCCCCTCTTTCGTCCTTCCCAAACTTCCCCCAGAGCCACCTGCAATTTATTTGGATTCATCAAAGACATCAGAGCTGGAGAAGAGCAGTATCTGCGATGCCAGTCTCTCCTCCCACCCCATCGGTGCTGCGCTCTGCCAGGCTCGGGGGTGGAAAAGGGAAAAGATTCCAAAGGGGGGGAATTTCACCCCCAAAGGGATGCGGAGCAGAGGGTGAGATGCCACCAGCAACGGCTTTAAAGAAAGGCTGAGGGTGCTCTGTGAGCAGCACAGCCCGAAACCACGGGAGGAGGGATCCCAGCGACGGAGCAAACGACTGTGACAGAGAACAGGATCCGCCGAGTGTGTTTTCTGCCTGCTTAGTTAATATGCAAAATGCCTTGAATGATAAAGAACGGCAACAGTGATTAATTAGGAACACTGCATTTGCATCATCCTTCCCAGGCTCTAAAAGTGCCTTATAAGCACGAACTGGAGCACAGGGTGCTCCCGTGGGATGGAGGGAAGCAGAATGGCCACGGATTGACAGGCAGGGATCAATTTTTGGCTGTTGCTGCCGAAGTAACAATTCCTTCAGTGTAGGAGTGTCACCCAGGCGGTGTCCTGGAGCCGTGTGGGTGGTGGGACCCCAAATCCACCTCCAGGAAGGAGAAGGCCGAGAAAAACCTATCCCTGGCACGTTCCTTGAACGGATTTTCAGTGGGTTCATGAGGGCAATGCTCTGGTCCCAGGGAACAGGTGTGTCCCGGCAAAGGGCACCCCAGTAACGCCATTCCTCACCCCCCAAAATGTGGGTGATCCCCATGGCGGGGACGGGAGACCTGCACACCACCGAGGGGCACCGGGCTGGGCTCAGTAACTCTTCCTCTGTGAGAAAGGAAGATGAATAAAAGGGGGGAAAAAAAACCCCAGACCCAGCACCAACCCCCGGTGCCTGGGGTCCCTACCCCTGGCTGGGGGCCAGAGCCGGGCGGGATGCTGGAGACCGCCGGGGAAGGACAAAAATATTTATTCAAAAGGGCTTTAAAAAGAGAAAGAAATTAAGAATAAAATCCGAGGCTAAGCGAACCGAAAGGAGCCGAGCCGAGCCGAGCCAAGCCGAGCCGCCCCATACCTGAGCGGGGCGCGGCGGAGGCGGAGCGGCGCTGCCTCCTCCTCTCCCCCTCCTTCCCTCCTCCTCCTCCTCCTCCTCCTCCTCCTGCCGCCGCTCCCTTCCCTTCCCTTCCCGTCCCCGCGCCCTGGCCGGCCGCGGCGGGTGTAAAGGTCGGCGTGTCCGTCCGTCCGTCCGTCCGTCCGGCTGTCGGTCCGGCCCGCCCGCCGCCCCCATGCTCCGCGCTTAGCGCTGCCGGTCCCAGCCATGTCCACCGTGCAGCTCTACACCAAGGTGAGCGGGGAAGGGTCTCCGCCCGTGCCTGTGTTTTCCTGGGATCCCCCTGGGGAGGGGGAAGCTGCTTCCCGGTCCCGGAGGGGCCCCGCAACTTTCCCCGCACCCGCCGGGGACGGCGCCCGCAGGTGCGCGGGATGCGGAGGGGGCACCTCCCGCACCCCCACGGGGGTCCCGATCCCCTCCCGGTGCCCCGCGGTCTCACCCACCCGGGTTCTCTGCAGGAAGGGGTGAACTTCG
>NW_020957725.1:7685-8941 GCF_003031625.1 Empidonax traillii | reverse complement strand
GGAGCAGAAGTAAAGCCGCGGCTAAACTGCTCCAACCGCTGCATGTCTTTGGATGAGTGCATGGATGTGATGGAGCCAGCCTCCCTCCTCCCCAGGGATGATTCCCAAGTGCTGTGGTATCCCTGGTCTGCGAGCTGATTAAAACAACGCGGTTAATTGATTCTTAACTTGATGACAGTTAACCAGTGTTGTCTTTTTTGTGCTACCTTGGTTAGGTTTATATTCCTGTTGGTCTGCTGGACAGGTGTAAGATGCCTCCTGGGGCATTGTTTGGGATCCTGTTGCTGTGTAGGGACTTGGCCAGGAGGCCCTTGGGAAGTGGTGGGGATTTGGTGACCACCTGTGCGTGTTGTAAATTTTAGATTTAGTTTTAACAACAACAGAGATTCTCAGTGAGAGCAGGTGCGTTCAGCACTGGCTGTTCTGCAGGTGCCCCCGTCTGTTTTGTGGGAACATTTTAGGGATGCGGCTCTTCCGGTAGGTGGTGGGGCCACGGGTGATGCCTTGAACCCGCACGGGTCATCTGTGCAGCTGAGTCACGGGGAAATTTAGGACTGTCCTGCTGGGCTGTCTGCTGCACGGGGGCCTCTGTGCCAGCTCCGGGCTTTGAAGCAGTGGGAAAATGTTTCCTGTGACTTTGAGAGCAGAAGAAAAGTGGGAGCTGATGTGTATCGAGTAGAGAGTCCTTAACTTCCACATGATGCTTGCAGAAAACTTCTGAGACCTTGTGGGGGACATGTAGCGGTTTTTTTGGTGAATAAGTTCATCAACATGCTGATGAATTTGGTGTGTCAGACTGGGCGCTGCCCTGAGGAGCACTTAAACTGGAGAGGAACCCATCTTGGGAGGCACCAGCAGCTCCAAGTTGCTGGTGGAGGCCCTCTCCATGTGCTTTAACCCTTCAAGATCAGGGCTGACTGGTGTTTAAGAGCCCCCATCCAACAAGATAATTAATGATGAGCGTGAGAGCAGTTCCAAAACTGCATCAGCCTTAAAGCATGTAGGACTCCACTGGGGTAAATAGTTACGGGGAGACCATTGGAATACCCTTCTCTCTCCCAGTGCTCACCCAGGGACTCCAGGATTTACCTGGCTGTGGATTTTATTTTGTGGCAGAAGCAAAGAGGAGTTTAGTGCGTGTCCCAGCAGAAGAGGAGCTTCTGTGTGGCAAAGGGTGTGGCCCTGGAGCTGCTGGCACCAGCACGTGCAAGAGGAGTAGTGCAGGTAGCGGCATCAAGGATTGCAGCTGGCAAAAA
>NW_020957725.1:4551-6220 GCF_003031625.1 Empidonax traillii | reverse complement strand
ATATGTTAATTGTTCTCTTAAGTGGAGCCTCTGAACCTCATGCAAAACAGTGCTTCTGCCAGGAGAGGGAATGAGCTGTGCCTTTCTGCTCCTGGGGTGTTGTGCAGCTCAAGACAGGCTCTTCGGAAGGTTTGCAAGCTCTGGGTAAATAAGAAACCAGGGTATTTACTTTTTATACTATCTTTTTTTTCCTCCCACTGTGCAAAGTGACTGTCACTTGCCAAGGATTTTCTCATAGATGGATAGAACCTAATGCATTAAAACATCCTCTTCTAATGGCTAGTGTTGGGTGTAGAAAACGCTCTGGTTTTCACTTAAAGTTGTATTAAATAAAGTAGCTGGAATGAATTGGTGGTTTCTGACCCTGGGGAGAAACTTTTCAAAAGTGAATAAATGCTGCCAGTGTGATCACACACTGATTGAGTCAATGAATTGGCATAAACCTTCTGGCATAAAAACCTCTGAAAATGATTTATCCTTCAAGGCTTGGGGAGGATTCATCCTTAGTATGTGCCTGTGTGCTGGCTTGGGGCTGAGCAGCGGCTGGGAAGGAGAGAGAAGATTTTCTGTGGATTGTGATGCCTAAAATCTTCGGGAGAAAAGACTCTCCAGGCAGAATTAGGTAAGATAGAGAAAAACCTTCTGGCAGCGGAGCACGAAAGGCGCGTACACTTTCCTATCCTTTGCTGATTCTCATATCTAATAGGGACATCCAATCCTAAGACCCCTTCTGCCCTGGTACCACCCTCAGAACTGCCCCACTGGAGTCCCTCCAATGGGCTTGGGCCTTCTGTCTCATTCTGTCAGCCATATCTCTTGCTATTCCGGTCCAGGTGCACATTCCAATGGAATCCAAGGGAATGTTCCTGCTAAATATCCATTGCCTTGAAAAGACTGTCGAAAAAAACACCAGTAAACAGATGGTTAAATGGAAGCTTCAAGAATGTGACACACAAACTGTGAGAGAGTAGTGGTCTAAAGTGAATGGAAACCACAGCTACATTAAAATCTACAAAAAAAAAAAATTAAAAATCCTAAATTGTGTAGAACAAATTTCTCTGCTGCAGAACTCCTACTGCTGCCATTTCAGCTGCTGCTAGGAAAAGCAGGTTATACTTGAAGGTTTTTGTTTTTTTTTTTTTCTCTCCTGTGTTTCAGATTATGAGAACATGTCTGGGTCACTCCACAAAGGGCAGGGACAGCTCGGAGGTCACACTGGGATTTTTATTTAAGGATGGGGCCGCCTCGGCGAAGGAGCCGGGTCCGTCGGCATCCCCGGGCTCCTCCTGCTCCTGCCTCATTATGAGCTGCAGTCGCAGGGAGAAAATCATTGAAATGTAAAATATGATTGCTCCAGCCAGCTCTCTGCAGCTGGGGACCGTGCCAAGGGCATGGCCAGCGCCGCAGCAGCTCAGGGGCCTCCTCGGCTTCCCCGGGATGGCACGGGGGGTGAGGAAGGCAGAGCCAAACCTGGGGTTTAGAGACCCTCTAGTCCGCTGTGTCTGAGGCCTTGGGTACAGCCAAGGAAGGTGGGAGGCTGTGGCCTTGGGAGCATTTCCCTCCCTCGGTGGGCATGGGGTGGCCCGAGTTCACCCCGTGTCTGGCACTGTGCGGGTGCCCTCCTGGCACCACAGGGCACACCGCTCCAGGGGCTTTGTGCTGCAAAAAC
>NW_020957725.1:0-2196 GCF_003031625.1 Empidonax traillii | reverse complement strand
GCCTCTTTCCCTTTGTGTTCCACATATTGGCATTGGGGGTGGTACCAGTGGGGGTGAGTTTGTGTTCTCTGGGTGCTCCAGCTGCTTACGTGGCACCTCAACAGGAGATGTGTGCTGTGCTACAGAATCCCAGAAGGGTTTGGGTTGGATGGGATCTTAAAGCTCATCCAGTCCCACACCTTCCGCTCGTCCAGGTTGCTCCAAGCCCCGTCCATCCTGGCCTTGGACACTCCCAGGGCTGGGGCAGCCACAGCTTCCCTGGGCAACCTACTTCTGCAGACAGCTTTTGTCCACCTGTCCATCCCCATTTTTTTTGATGTTCCTCTTGCCTCCCATCCACGACTCTCCGTTTGCCACGTGCTTCCAGAGGAACTATTTCTTGGGAACGTGCCTTTTCCAAGCTTGGGGTTGACCAACCCTTTCAGCTCACAACCCCTTCCCATCCTGCTGCCCTGGGGTGAGGGGATTTGTTTCCCTTGGTGGCTCCACCCCTCAGACCCAGCTCTAATCCACACCTTCACCCTTCCTGTGAGTCACTGCCCGAGCTCCTTGACGAAAGTGTCACCCAGGTGTGAGGCGCTGGTCGGATGTGCTAACCACCACTTAACAGGCAGCAGGATGTGCTGTGGGTGAATCACGGCCACCACTTGTCGAAATGACACGTTGCACGTCGGGGATGTGGCCCAGAGAGTCACCTCTCTTCAAAGGAAAAGAGACCCTTCGTATATTTAAAGGTGGCTTTTTAAAAATCACGGGAATGTCCGGCTTCTTCTGAAAAGCCCCACGGGGATGGTGGTTTTGGGTGGTTCAGGCAAAGCTTCAGCTGCCAAATACCCAAGCAGGCTGGATGTGAGCAGGCGGCGGGGGCTGCTGACATGCGTGGTATGAAAGGAGCGTTGAACATTAATTTTTTTAAAGGAATAAAAACAACAACAACAAAAAAATCTGATCCTCGTGCCTGCCGTGGAGCCAGCCCTTCGTGCAACACCCCAAGCGAGCAGAAAGTCGGTGTAAGCACATCCCAAGGCAGTGAGTGGCTGCTGAGATGCCGAGCTGATAGAAGCTCTAATTTTCAATCTAATTAAGCTGAGTAACTCCTCGTGGATTTGCGCGTCTTAATTACTGTGAGCTGCAGGTGGCTTTCACGTGGCCAGTGCTGGCCTGCTGTGGTCCTGGTCCACCAACACATCTCCTGGCAGGACCGTGTGTCCTGTTTGTGGGACAATTAGCTGGAGAAGGTTCTGCTCCAGAGCCGCACGGGCCTGGGTGGGAGGTAGATGTGGGAATACTGGCGTGGGAATACCGGGGTTTCCTCACAATGGCTTTCAGGGGACAGAGGTCCCAGGGTGATGGGCCTGCCCTTGGCTCTCCCATAGCACGTGTTTTATGGCCCTGGGCATTATAAATACACTACCCACAGAGATAAGAAGCTCAGGTTTTGCTCCTGTAGACCAGAAACACCAGCTTTGAAATCCGTTGCTCTCCTTTCCTTTCTGCTTATTCTCTCTTCTTTTGCTTCTTCTTTCCAAAGCCTGTGTTTTGTTTTCACCTCGCCTCAGCCAGGGGGTGACTCGTTCCTCCCCGTGCAGAGCGGCGAGAGGAAGAAGAAGGAAGGAGAAAAATCTGGGCGCCTTAAGCGTGCAGAATCTCAATCCTGGAAAACAGCGATGCTCAGGGTTAAAGGGGCTGATGCTTTGGGTGCAACCAGTGGCAGGAAGGGCTGTGGATTTCAGCCCCGGGGCAGTCGGGAGCTGCTTTGAAGCCTCGTGTGCTCTTGCCGTGCCAAAATAAACTGTCAGAGCTGATCTTCGTCTTTCACTCTGCCCCTCCCCGCTGCTGTTCCGGGGAGGGGTGGCTGTGCTCGCACCCCTTGTTTTAGGAGATCCCTCCCCCCCCGGCGTGGGGAGCATCCCTGTGATGCCGGGTGGGCGCGGGTAGTGCTTTGAGAAGCCTGAGCTACCCATTTGCTTGACCATCAGGGTGGGTGTGAATCATCGTTGCTAATGAAACCTGCCCTGGATTTCCCTTTCAGCACCCGACACTCCCTGCAGGAGGAGATGGGCTGGCTGAGGCTGCTCAGGCTGTGCAAGCCTCAGTCCCCCAAAAAATGAGCTGCCAGCAGGCTTTTCCTCCCCAGGCACTGCTCCACCCAAACCAGAGGACAGCGTCCCAAAATCCAGCAGATTGGGCAGAAAA
>NW_020957724.1:34732-35730 GCF_003031625.1 Empidonax traillii | reverse complement strand
GAGGCCCTGCAGTGTCAAAGTGGCCCCTTGATTCCAGGAGGCTGCTCAGTGTCCCCGGGATCCTTTGGCTCCAGAATGTCCTGGAGTGTCACAGGGGTTCCTTGAGTCCATGAGGTGTCGCAGTGACCCCTTGATTCCGGGGGGTTCCCCAGTGTCCCAAGGTCCATTTGGCTCCAAAAAGGCCCTGTAGTGTCACAGTGGCCCCTTCCTTTCATGAGGTTCCACTGTGTCCCAGGGTTTCTTTGTTTCCAGGAGGCACCACAGTGACACAATGGCTTTTTAGTTCCGTGAGGCTCAAAAAGGTTTTAGGGTTCCCTTTTTTCCACAAGGCCCCCCATGTTAAATGGTGTCCTGGTTCCACAAGATTTCACAGTGTCCCTGTGTTCCTTTCTTTCCATGAGGCCCTGCAGTGCCACAATGGCCCCTTTGATTCCATGAGGTTGCACAGGATCATCACAAAGCTGAGCCCACCCAGATGGAAGTTTGGGGGAGATCAAGAGGAACTGGGACAAAACCCCCCCAAAGAGGGGTTTGGTCAACAGAGAGGAAAGATTTTGATGAGATATAAACAGTTTCATGTAATCCTGAGGGTGCTAAAACATTAGGAGTGCAAACACTCCTGATGGACCTTTACCCTCTTTGTAACCTCAAGCCCCAACACTCCCAAAAAGTGCTTTCCTTCCCATTGACAGGAATCCACTGCTTTAATTCTAAGCCACAAAAAGCTCAAACCCAGAACTCCAGACTCTAATTTGTCCTCCAGTGCCCACCCCAGTCCCAAACCTGTATCACCAGTATGAAAAGCCAAGCTTTAATCCTGACCCAGCCCAAAAAGCTCTTCCCCTCATCATGACCCAGACCCTGCCAGCAGAACAACAAACCTGCCAAAGTTCTGCCCAATCCCCACCCTGAGCTCTAAAGCCCAAGGCCTGAGCATGAAGCACCCCCAGAGCCCTTGGGAGCAGGGCAAGGACCTGCAGGGCCCAGAGCAGGCCCAG
>NW_020957724.1:29655-32120 GCF_003031625.1 Empidonax traillii | reverse complement strand
ATGTGTATACTATTTTCCCCAAATCCAGTCTGTCTTTTGTCTGCAAATATCTTCTCTCAACTAGTAATTGTGTGGGGGGTGAAAAGCAAAATTGACCCAAAGCAAAACCACGACAACTGGTGACATCTTTGGGAACAGCAGTAACATCACAACTGTCTGGTGAGATCACAGGGACTGCGATGACATCAACTGGACAGCTGTGACATCATTGGGAACACCAGTGACATCACAGGGACAGCGGTGACATCACTGGGGATGTCGGGGATGTTTGGGGGCCTTTGGGAGGGCACCTGCCTGGGGGGTTTTCATGCGAGCACGGACGACTCAGCACACCAATGTGATGATCAGAGAGCGCCGTTGATTGGAATCAAGCAGCAGTCTTTGACCCAGTTTTCTAACAATACTCTTCTATCAGCTCTGTTTCTTTAACATTCTTTGTGTCCTTTCCCACTCTGAGAGCCGGTACTGAGACCCTGTTTTCTATATCTAGTTTGCTGCTGTTTCTCTTGGTAGATCTTTCCCATCCTGGTACCATCAGAAGGCCATCAGAACAACAGATCATGTTTTCACAATTGTAACAAAAGATTATGTTCTCACATCAGCACATCCTCTCTGTTAGCTGATGCAGAACGAATCGGAGAACATCATTGGTGGGACACCCTGATAGGATACTCTCCTAGGACAACGCAAGTGTTCAATTTTCTAATACATCCCATACTGGTCATACTGGGAGGAATGATCACATTCTCTTTCTTGAACATCTACCTGTGATATAAGCTGAGTGTTATAGTAAAGAGAACACAAACAATATGGTCAACACTTTGCCTTTAGAACTTGACAAAAAATTCATAAGTCCTAAGAAAAAGAGGGAAATGAAACACAGCAAGGATTTTTAGATGCTCAAATCCTGCTGTAAGAAGAGGCTCACAGACGCCACTTTGAGGAGTGCTGCATGTAAACTAAAATAACAAAGACAGAGAGCAGGTGTTGTGAGATTAGTCAAGAGAAAGAAGGTACCAGGCTGCGAGAGGCCTGTGAGAGGCCTCCTTGCACCTGATATGCTCTATCCTAATGAAAGATAACAAAAAGGTTGGCCTGGTAGTCATAAATTAGATAGGATGGACATTTGGGGAGGGTGAAGAGATGAATTAAGGGGGGTTTTGTCAGATCCCTGTGTTCCAACAAGCACAGGCTCCAAAGCAAACCCTGCCCATGGGGACACGGCGTCCATGCCATGCTGGCTCCCTCCAGCTGAGCCTGGGCCTGCAGCAGCCTGGCTTGCTCACCCAGCAAAGATTTCCCCAAAGGATTGGTGGAGCCTGAGCACAGCAGAGCTTGCAAAAGCCAGAGGGCCCGTCCTGATGCCTCTGGGACTCTGAAGCCCTGCTGAAAGGAGAGGCACGGGGCATACAAATCATCAGGGGGTTTATTGTCAGGAGAGAAATTCCTTTATAGGAAAGATGAGTTTCAAAACAGCACTGCTCTGCTCTCAAAATTAAATATACATAGATATACACACACATACATATTGATAGAATAATGACCATTTTGCTGTGTGATTTAAAAACCAAACAAGATAATACCGATTCCCAAACAATTCTGCCCAACCAGGGCAAGGGGATCTGACAATTCCTGCCACCTGCTGTCCCATGGGAGCCCACCTGGGCACCATGGCAGGAGCAGGACAGGCATTGCTGGCCCTGCCTGTGCCACCCGCCTCTTCTTGCCCCACCACTTGGCAGCAGAGGCTGAGACAAGAGGAACTCTCAGGGTGACACCACTGTAGGTGTTTCCTCTTGCAAAGCAGCTTGCCAGGCTCTGGGGGAGCTGTGCAGGGCTGGGCCATCCTGGTTGCTCCGTGGAAAGGCCGGGTGTCCCATCTGCCCAAAGACCTGTCTGGCCACACAGTCATCTCCCCTCATCCCAGACCTTCCAGCTGGGAGGAACGAGGCAACAGCCATGGGTGAAAGCCCTTGGCTTCACAGCAGAGGTTTTGATCAAGGCCCTTTCTGGTGTTCTCAGGATTTTTTTTTTAAATACAATCCACATCCCCCTGGGGGTGTTGAGATCTCAGAACAAACCCTGATGCCTTACCATAACCTGGCAATAACAATGCCATGTAGCTCCTGTACATCCCTGTGCCCCATCCCAGGGCTGCAGCCCTCTGCCAGGATCCCTTCTTGTGGGCAATCTGCTTTTCCAAGTCTTCAAGTCTGGCCTCACCTGAGCAAGTGAAGGTGCTGAGGAAACAGCGTGAGCCGGACGGGGTGGGGGGCAAAGAGCTTTTGGCCCTTGAAGAAGCCTAAAATTCTGCCCAGCCCTGTTAACTGTCCCTCCCTTCTCCAGGTGGGCTCTGTCCCCAGTGCCCTGCACCCAAGCCAGCCCAGGCTGCCCTAGAAAGGCTCTTTTTCTCAGTCAGGCTCTGCAGGATGGCCACAGTGTCCATCTGGAACTGCCCCAGCGCC
>NW_020957724.1:22781-24219 GCF_003031625.1 Empidonax traillii | reverse complement strand
AGCCCAGGGAGCTGTGAGGAGGAAAGAGCCGTCCTGTGCCGGGAAGGCGGCCGGAGCTTGAGCCGGAGCTCCGAGCTGGTGGTCCCTGAGCAGCCTCCCAGCAGGGAGAAGCCCTTCAGGTGCTTGGAATGTGGGAAGAGCTTCAGGGAGAGCTCCAAGCTCCTCAGGCACCAGCACATCCACACTGGGGCACGGCCCTACACGTGTGGGGAATGTGGGAAGAGCTTCAGCCAGAGCTCCACCCTGATCGCCCACCAGCGCATCCACACTGGGGAGAGGCCCTACATGTGTGGGGAATGTGGGAAGAGCTTCAGCCAGAGCTCGAACCTCTGCAACCACCAGCTCATCCACACTGGGGAACGGCCCTACAAGTGCTTGCAATGTGGGAAGAGGTTTCAGACCAGCTCCAATCTCCTCAGGCACGAGCGGATACACACAGAGGAGAGGCCCTTCCGCTGCACCGACTGCGGGAAGCGCTTCAAACACAACTCCACCCTTGTCACCCACCGGCGCATCCACACCGGGGAGAGGCCCTACAAGTGTGGGGAGTGTGGGAAGAGCTTCTCCCACAGCTCTACCTTGACCCAACACCAACGGACCCATCGGTAAGGGAAGACCCTACAAATGCCCCGACTGCAGGAAGAGCTTCGGCCGCTGCTCCCACCCCGAATGACCCCCCTGATGGTGAGGCAACCCCTGGAGTCCAGTGACTGTCAGTCCATCCCTTTCCACCAGGAAGGGCCAGTCCCCTTTGCCAGGGGCAGGTTGTGCCAACAGAACCCTTCTTGGGGGGTGTGTGGAGATTCCTGCCTTGGCTGGGACCCCCCAAGGTCAGTGCTGGAGGTTGAGAGCAGAGATCTCCCCACGAGTGTGGGTCTGGGGGAGTTCCATCCCTCTCTAATTCATAATTCTTGCTTTTGTGGTAGTTTGAGTAGAATTGCTTCAACAATTGCTTTAGTGTAGAGCTCTGTCCTATCTTATGCTGTCCTACTGGTAGTTTTAGTGTTTCTATTGTGCAGTAAATAATTCTGATGAAGATCTTTTGTCTGATCATTTGTAACCCTAAATAATTCATTTCTATCAAAAGAAGTGATTTGCCATCCTTAAAATCTGGGGGACAAAAGTAGTTCTGTCCCACCTCTGTAATTGCTCTGAACTGAAGGTGTTGGCATAACCCAAGGCTGAGATTGGATCCAGCAGCCCCAGCACCCCACAGTCAGTTGGGAGCTCAGGGTACCACGTGCTTTAGCACCCCTTGTGCCCAAAGACCCCCATGGGACTGTCAGACCTGCCAGGCCACCCCCCCTTTTCCACCTTTTTCTGTGTTCCTTCCACTTTTCCACCGTCCAATAACCAGGACTGGGGAGAACTGAGAAGCTGCCCCCCAATAACCAGAACTGGGGCAACTGGGATTATACTGGGAGCAACTGGGCCCCTT
>NW_020957724.1:17353-19801 GCF_003031625.1 Empidonax traillii | reverse complement strand
AGAGGACAGGCTGTGAAATCAGAATGGGGCCCATGGCACATGGGTTGGGCTGTACTCTGGGGTGGGATGTGTTGGTTCTGTGGTTTCCAGGGGCCAATCCAGAATGGAGAGGATAGACCGTGACATCACAAAGAGTCCCATGGCAGACATGTGGGGCTGCATTCTTGGGGTGTGAGGCATCAGTTCTTTGGCGTCCAGGGGTCATTCTGGAACAGAGATGATTGGCCCTAAAATCACAACCAGGCCAATGGCAAAAAGGAAAGGCTGCAATGTGGGGGTGTGGTGCATTGGTTCTTTGGTTTTCAGGAATCATTCTGCAATGGAGAGGGTAGGCCATGACATCACAAAGGCAACCAGGGAACACTTTTGGGGCTGCAGTGAGGGGGTGTGCACTGCAGTTCCACTCAGGAAGGAAAGCCCTGAGCCTCTGTCTCTCCAGTGCAGTTGCTGTGCCACTCTCAGCACTGCACAAAGAAAGAGCTTTCTGTGCGGGCACCTTTGGTCTGGCAGGTATCTTCATCTGTTCTGAACACCAGACCTAAACTTAAAAAAACCCCCTAAACCTAAACCTAACGTTAAATCTTAACCCCTAACCATAACCCTGTCCCTTCCCTGACCCAAACCTTACCTAAATCCTATCCTAATCTAACCCTAATGCTAAACCTTACCCTAAATCCTTGACCCTAACACTAACCCTAACCCTGACTCACCACCCATCTGGTGCAGTTTGTGCACCACTATTGGCACTACACAGAGAGCAAGAGCTTTGGGTGTGGGCACCTTTGTCTGGGAGGTGTCTTCATCTGTACTGAACCCTAGACCTAAACTAAAAAAAAAATCTAAACCTGAACCTAACCCTACCCCTAAACCCTAACTGTAACCCTATCCCTTACTCTAACCAAAACCATTCCTAAAACCTAACCTTAACCTAACCCTAACCCCTAACCCCTAATCCTAACCCTAAAACCTAAGCCTAAACATAAACTTAAGACTAACCCTAAACCGTAAACCCCTAACCCTAACCCTTAACCCTAACCCAAACGAAACTCTAAACCCTATACCCTAACCCAAACCCTAAACCCTAAACCCTAACACTAACCAGTGACATCAGTGGGGACATCTGTGACACCACAGGGGACATCGATGACTTCACAAAGACAAGGATGACATTACAGAGGCAGCAGTGACATCATTGGTGACATGGGTGTCTCCAAAGGGGACAGTGGTCACATCACAGGGACAAAAGTGACATCACTGGAAACCAGTGATGTCACAGGGGACAGCTGACAACAAAGGGACAGCTGTGATGTCATAGGCGACATCGATGGTTTCACAAAAACAAGGGTGACATCACAGAGTTCCCAGTGACATCATCAGGGACATTGGTGACAACACAGGTGACAGTGGTGACATCACAGGGACATTTGTGACATCCTTGGGGACCAGTGACATCATCAGGGACATTGGTGACATCACAGGTGACAGTGGTGACATCACAGGGACATTTGTGACATCCTTGGGGACCAGTGACATCACATGGGACTGTTGACAACAAAGGGACAACCCTGATGTCACAGGGACATCGGTGTCTTCACAAAGACAGGGTTGACATTATAGAGACACCAATGAAATCTTTGAGGACATTGCTGAGGTCATTGGGGACAGTGGTGACATCACAGAGACAGTAGTGACATCATTGAGGACATTGTTGACATACAGGGGACAGTGATGACACCACAGAGTCACCAGTGACATCACTGGGGACCAGTGACCTCACAGGGGACTGTTGACAACAAAGGGACAACCGTGATGTCACAGGGCTACTGGTGACATCACAGGGGGCCCTTGGTAACATCACAGAGATACCAGTGACATCATCATGGACATTGGTCACATCACAGGGGACAGTGGTGATGTTACAGGGACATTGATGACTTCACAAGGCCGGGGGGCAGAGACACCAGTGACATCATTGGGGACATTGGTGACATCACAAGGGACAGTGGTGACATCACAGAGACAGCAGGGACATCACTGGGGACCAGTGACATCAGAGTGACAACAGAGGGACAGCAGTGATGTCACAGGGACATTGGTGAGATCACAGGGGTCTAGTGACATCACAGGGACATTGGTCACATCACAGGGACATGGTGGCACTGCTGGGGACAGTGGTGATATCACCAGGATAGCAGTGACATCACTGGAGACCAGTGACATCACAGGGGACTGCTTACAGCAATGGGAAAGCTGTGATGCCACAGGGACATTGGTGACATCACAGGGGGTGGAGGTGACAAGACAGAGACACCAGTGATATTATTGAGGACATTGGTGACATCACAGGGGACAGTGGTGACATCACAGAGGAACCTGTGAAATCATAGGTGACTGTTGCCAACAAAGGAAAAGCCAGGATGTCACAGGGAAATCAGTGACATCACAGGG
>NW_020957724.1:13267-14867 GCF_003031625.1 Empidonax traillii | reverse complement strand
AACAATACTCTTCTCTCAGCTCTGTTTCTTTAACATTCTTTATGTCCTTTCCCACTCTGAGAGCCGGTACTGAGACCCTGTTTTGTATTTCTAGTTTTGCTACTGTTTCTCTTGGTAGATCTTTCCCATCCTGGTACCATCAGAAGGCCATCAGAACAACAGATCATGTTTTCACAATTGCAACATAAGATTATGTTCTCACAGCTGCAGCATATCCTCTGTGTTAGCACTAAAAATCCCTACACTTCCCCCTTTTTCTTTAAACAAAGCAGACACAGTTTGAGCCATTAAGCTGCACAAACATTGAACCAGACATGGCAGAAAAATACACACTCCTGGAAGCAGAAAGACAACGGGTGCCAACCATTGTACAATTTGCATCAGCTGATTCTGGGGGGGCTTTGGGAGGGCACCTGCCCTTCAACACCAGGACTGCAGAGAACTGGGAAGCTTTACTGGGAGCACTGGGAGCAGCAGGTGGCTGGTGTGAGAGCAAAAGCAGGGCCGGGGGGGACACACGACCCCCCCAAACTCCGGGTGGGGATGGATTGGGGGGTCCCGGCTGGGCCCGAGGCCACGGGGAGGGGCTGCGGCCACCGCCGGCTCAGGAGCTCTGTGGGGAGAGAAAAAGGGGTGACAGCGGGCTGGGGGGCAGGGGGGGCACACACGCTCTGGGGAAGGGGGGACACGACCCCAGGGGACCCCCTTTACCTTCTCCCACAGGTAGAAGCTGAGCCCCAGAGCCAGGAAGACAAAGCCCAACACGAAGCCCCTGACCCTCACAAGGATCTTGCTGTGGACGGTGTCCTGTGGCATCTCTGGGGGGAGCCAAGGGGGTCAGGACCCCCAAAACCTCCCAGAGACCACCCAGGACCCCAAAAATCCTGTCCTGGTCTCCCCCAACCCACCCAGAACCCTCTGAAACCTCTTCCCAGTTCCTTCTGCATTAGTTTGTTGGAATCCATGCCTGGAACAAAGATAAGTACAACAGTCATTCAAACACTACAAAACCTCTTTTATTGCAGTGAGATTTAAAAAAACTATTAGCAAAGAGAATCAAAAACAAAAAAAGAATACAAAAAAACCCCTATTTTATCTATTGGCATTCAAACAATACAATGAACAGCCTCTAATAAAGTATTAGTTAGTACAAGGGGAATTAAAGGGATACAATATTAGCTAGTAAAAAGGGAATTAAACAGATACAAAAAGGATATAAAATTTTGCTTTCCCTGTCACTTCCTATCAATAAACTGTGCTCACCTGCACAGACAGGCCAGGCCTACCAGGCTCTGCAGGGCTGGTCGGTGCCCGTGCTTGGCGGGTGTCCCCGCAGAGCAGCACAGTGTGGATGGAAGGATGAGCATCGCTCCCCCCAGCAGTGCTGACACCCCATTCCATCAGCTCTACGTTACACTACGGAGGGCCAGGACGCAGCACAAGGTGGGGCTTGAGTGGCAGCCAAACAGCGCCCGTTCATCCCCTCATGGCAACAGTCTGGGCGTGCCCCACTGGAGGGCAAGGGGCCAACGACCCCTGCCCACATCATCTTCCTCTCCATCACCTTCCTCAGCCCTAGGGACGACCTGTCCCATTGTGT
>NW_020957724.1:11788-13246 GCF_003031625.1 Empidonax traillii | reverse complement strand
GGTGATATCACAGGGGACAGTGGTGACATTACAGAGACAGCAGTGACATCATTGTGGACCAGTGACATCACAGAAGACTGGTGACAACAAAGGGGCAGCCATGAGCTCCCAAGGACATCAGTGACATCACTGGGGACATTGGTGACTTCACAAGGACAGGGGTGACATCACAGAGACAGCAGTGACATCATGGGTGACACTAGTGACATCACAGGGACATCCATGACATCACTGGGGACTAGTGATCTCACAGAGGAATGGTGACAACAAAGGGATAGCCGTGATATCACAGTGACATTGGTGACATCACTGGGGACATTGGTGACTTCATAAGGACACGGGTGATATTACAGAGACATCAGTGACATCATCAGGGATAGCAGGGACATCATTGGTGACCAGTTACATCACAGGTGTCTGGTGACATCACAGGGACATCGGTGACATCACGGGGACCAGTGACATCACAGGGGACTGGTGACAAGAAAAGGAAGGCCATGATGTCACAGGGACATGGGTGCCACCGCTGGGGACAGTGGTGACATCACAGAGACAGCAGTGACATCACTGGGGACTGTTGACAACAAAGGGACAGCCACGATGCCACAGGGACACTGATGACATCACAGGGGATGTCAGTGACTTCAAAAAGAACAGGGGTGACATTATTGGTGTCACTGGTGACATCACAGGGCACTGGTGACATCAGAGAGACATGGGTGACATCATTGGGGACATTGGTGGCATGAAAGGGGACAGTGGTGACACCACACGAGAACAGTGACATCAGAAGGGTCTGGTGACATCATAGGGACATCAGTGACATCATGGGGACATGGTGTTAGCACTTGGGACAGTTTTGACGTCAGAGGGACAGCAGTGACATTTTGGGGACACAGGAACCACTCTTGGGGACAGCAGCGACATCACATGGGACAGTGGTGACAACCGTGGGGACAGCAGTGACTTCTCTGGAGACCAGTGACATCACAGGGACATCAGTGACATCAAAGGACACCGGTACCACCTCTGGGGACATCAGTGACATCACAGAGGACCAGTGACATCATTGGGGATGGCAGTGACATCACAGGGAAACCAGGAACATGAAAGGTTGCATTAACCTCATCCCTGTGATAAGGTCACAGGGACAGCGGTGACATCATTGGGGACATTGGTGACATCTCATGGGACAGCAGTGACATCACTGGGGACAGCGGTGTCATCATGGAGATAGCAGTGATAGCATTGGGGATGTCGGTGACATCAGAGGGGACAGTGGTGACATCACAGGAACAGCAGTGACATCATTGAGGATGTTGGTGAGATAAGAGGGACATCGGTGACATCACTGGGGACCAATGACATCGCTGGGAAGAGCGGTGACATCACAGGGGACAGTGGTGACATCTTTGGGGATAGCAGCGACATCACAACTGTCTGGTGAGATCACAGGGA
>NW_020957724.1:7848-9518 GCF_003031625.1 Empidonax traillii | reverse complement strand
ACAGTCTGGGCGTGCCCCACTGGAGGGCAAGGGGCCAACGACCCCTGCCCACATCATCTTCCTCTCCATCACCTTCCTCAGCCCTAGGGACGACCTGTCCCATTGTGTTCCAAGGGGATTTGTATCTCTCTTGCAGAGTGGAGCCAAGCCAAGGAGGAACTCAGCTCTGAGAATGGGGGACATCCAGTTAACTTTGCTAAAGGCACAATGGGCCTTACAGTGAACTTGTGCAATAAAGTCACCTTGTACAATATTCTGGCTGGTTTCAACTGTGAATATAATCACTTTCTCACCCCTCTGTGCTCCAATGATCATCTGAATCAAAACTATCCCCCCTTGCACCATGGCAACCATTATGCATTCATATTATGATGTGGGTTACATTGGCAACCATTATGCATTTACATTGCTAGGGTCGGTTAGTAATTCTTATTGATACGTCGTGCACCATGGCAACCATACTATCCCATTGCTACAGTCAGTTACCATGGCAACTATAATGCATTCCCATCACTAGAGTCGGTTCCCATGGTAACCATTATGCATTCCCTGTTATGTCGCTTACCCTGGCAACCATCTGTAACACACAGATAATACAGAAATACCAAAAATTGTTTCTGCCTGGTAAAAACTTCCTATCAAACATTCTCTGTCAGCTCTCTGCCAGAAGTTCTCACCAGGACTTCCCACGGCACTTTTCCTGCCAAAAGATCCTGGTATTGTTTATGGTTATCATATCTCCTCCAACATCTGAACTGGCTACGTGCCAAGAAACCACGTTCAACCTCCTTTGAACACTATAAAAATTGAGGACAAATTCTGGAAAATCAGGGAGAGGAAAGGGAGAAGAACTGGTGACTGTAGCCCAGAATCTCTGCCCACCTCCCCTCCCCTTTTCTCCACCACCACGTGCTGCCTGCCTGCCACCGGAGACTGGAACTGTACCGGCCTGGAGAGAGCTGAGACCACCGTGCCACATGTGGGAGTTCTACCTTATCCTTCTACCCTGACCATTATCTGTGTGTTACAGATGGTTGCCAGGGTAAGCGACGTAACAGGGAATGCATAATGGTTACCATGGTAACAGATCCTAGTGATGGGAATGTATGATGGTTGCCATTGTAACTGTCCATAGGAAATGGAATGCTCAATGGTTGCCATGGTAACTGACTGTAGCAATGGGATAATATGACGGTACCATGACAACCGACTTTACAATCAGGATGCATAATGGTTGCCATATTAACCAACCCTAGCAATGTACATGCACAATGGTTGCCATGGTAACCACATCACAAGATGAATGAATAATGGTTGTCATGGTAACTGAGGTAACAATGAAAATGTGTAATGGTTGCCATGGTAACCATTGTAATAATGGAAATGCACAATAGTTGCCACAGTAACCGACATATTAATCAGAATACTGAATGGCTGACTTCGTAACCAACAAAAAGAATGGGAATTTTTAATGGTTTCCATGGCAACCGATGTCACAATGAGAATACTTAATTGTTGCCAAGGTGTAAGGGAGTACTTTTGATTCAGATGATCAGTGGAGCACAGAGGGGTGAGAAAGTGATTCTATTCGCAGTTGAAACCAGCCAGAGTGTTGTACAATGTGACTTTATTGCACAAGTTCACTGTAAGGCCCGTTGTGTCTTTAGCAA
>NW_020957724.1:0-1132 GCF_003031625.1 Empidonax traillii | reverse complement strand
GGTGTCCATGTGATATGAAGACATTGTTTTTCTCCTAAAACTCCTCCTTATTTTTGTCCCAGGTTTCTCTTTGTTTACATTCCTGCAGTCTGTTATCACTGCTCCTGTATCTTTCCACTGCCTGCAAAGAGGCTTCTGGCTCTGTCAGGGCCAGGCCTAACTGAGGCCAGTTAGCATGGTTTGTCCATACTGTGTCTTTTTTCAGCTCAGCACTCCACACATGGACATCAGTGACATCACTGGGGACATCGGTGACTTCACAAGGACAAGGGTGACATCACAGAGACATCTGTGACATCATCACTGACACTGGTGACATCACAGGGACAACCATGACATCACTTTGTGTACCAGGTTCGCAAGGATTCGTCTGGAATAAAGACAGGTACAACAGTCATTCAAACACTACAAAATATCTTTTATTGCAGTGAGAGTTAAAAAAAACTATTAGCAAAGAGAATCAAAAGTTAAAAAGAATACAAAAAAACCCCTACTTTATCTATTGGAGTTCATACAATACTATGAACAGCCTCTATTACAGTATTAGCTAGTAAAAGGGGATTTAAAGGGACACAATACTAGCTAGTAAAAAGGGAATTAAAAGAATACAAGAAAAAAGATATCAAATGTTTGCTTTCCCCGTTGTTTCCTATCAATAAACTGTGCTCACCTGCACAGACAGGCCAGGCCTACCAGGCTCTGCAGGGCTGGTCGGTGCCCGTGCTTGGCAGGTGTCCCCGCGGAGCAGCACAGTGTGGATGGAAGGATGAGCATCGCTCCCCCCAGCAGTGCCGACACCCCATTCCATCAGCTCTACATTACACTACGGAGGGCCAGGATGCAGCACAAGGTGGGGCTTGAGTGGCAGCCAAACAGCGCCCGTTCATCACCTCATGGCAACAGTCTGGGCGTGCCCCACTGGAGGGCAAGGGACCAACGACCCCTGCCCACATCATCTTCCTCTCCATCACCTTCCTCAGCCCTAGGGACGACCTGTCCCATTGTGTTCCAAGGGGATTTGTATCTCTCTTGCAGAGTGGAGCCAAGCCAAGGAGGAACTCAGCTCTGAGAATGGGGGACATCCAGTTGACTTTGCTAAAGACACAACGGGCCTTACAGTGAACTTGTGCAA
>NW_020957723.1:21515-22523 GCF_003031625.1 Empidonax traillii | reverse complement strand
AATATGTGAAATATAAATGTTGCGTAAAAATAGTATGGAATAAGGGGTGGAGAATGTAGTGGCTTTGAGTCTAGGCCTTCCTTGGTGATCAGGTTGTAACCAAGGAACCAAGGTCATGTTCCCAGTATTCCATATGATTTTTACATAAGCAAGAGTATAATTAAGGAGAGAGAAGAAGCTCTCGCTCTCTTTCTTCTGGCGGAGCGAAGGTGAAGGTGGCTTTGCTGTTGCTCTGCCTGTGAGAGGGAGTGAGGCCTAGTGCATCTGGTGGGCCTTGAGAAGCAGACAGTGCTGGCAGCTGTGTGGTGTGGCTCGCTTTCTCTTGAGGGGAGTATTTGGCTTTTTATCTCTTTTTATCCTTTTCCCTTTTCCCTTCCCCTTCCCTTTTCCCTTTTGGGGGGGTGTAATAGTGTATATAATTTTCTTTATATATATAAATCTTCCACTTAAAATTTAACTCGGTTTGGGTTCTTTTGATTTTTTTTTTTCGGTCAGCTGGGAAAAAGGAAAGGGAGGGGGAAGGTTTTGTCCCTGGGGTCCAGGCACTTGGCTGGGAGCCAAGTCCGACCTGGGACACCTCCACACCCTGTGTGTCCCACAGCCCTTCCCAGCACGTCCAGGGTTAGCTGGTGGGGTTTGTGCTCTCTTGGTTCTTCTCCCCACGCACCCCTGTGCATGCTGAAGTCTCCTCTGTCCAATGTCAGTGTGGCCTTGTGACCTGCTCATTTGGTGCCCTCAGACAGGGACAAACAACCTCTTGGTGGTGGTGGAGAGGCCAGTGCTGGGCACGGTGGCTCCAGGGGCTGATGTGTGACAATTGCCCTGGGGCCCCTTGCCCAGAGTGCCCAGCACAGACACAGCCCAGACCCTGCTCTGCTGCTGCTTCTGCTCTGTCCCTGCAGGCCTGGCTGTGGAAGGGACACTGCTGTGCCCCCTCCTGCCCTCACACACTTGAGCTCACTGGCTTTGCCTTCACCAGGGCATTTTCCTGAGCTTGTTCTTGACAGT
>NW_020957723.1:15155-19209 GCF_003031625.1 Empidonax traillii | reverse complement strand
GCCTTGCTCTTCTGCAGGCACATCCCTTTGCCCAGGGCAGTGTGTCCAGGCTGCCTTGGCCACTTGCAGATCCCAGCCTGAGATCCCTGCAGGGCCCTGAGCTGGAGGGGCTGCTCTGCAGAGGGAGGGGCTGTGGCACCCTGGGCTGAGCCTGCCCTGGCCATGCTGGTCAGGCTGGCAAGCAGAGCCAGCAGGATGGGGATCACTGCTGCTGAACCCCTTTCCAACCTTTCAGAAGGCTCAGTAGCCATGGACAAGGCAGGGCAGGATTATGGGGTGTCTCAGTGCCAGAAAGGAATGAAGGGGCTGCTGGGACACTGCAGGGCCTGGTGGAACCAAAGGATCCCTGGGACACTGTGTGATGAAAAAGAGAATAGAATACAGAGGGGGATAATGTCATGGTTTCAGGAGGGTTTTTTCATGGTAGAAAAGAAAACCTGGGACAATGCAGAACCTTATGGAATCAAGGCTCCATTGGCAAACTGGGAATATCATGGAACTGAGGAACTCTGTGACATTCTGGGGCCTCCTGGAACCCAAAGGCCATTGTGACACTGCAGGGCCTCCTGGAGCCAAAGGAACCCAGGGACACTGTGGAATCTCATGGAATCAAAGGGGCTCTTATGACATGTGGGGCTCATGGAACCAAAGGGACCCTGTAACAGTGACAGGGGTGACATCAGACTGCGACCTGTCACTGCTGGGGTTTCACAGGGCTCCATCTTGGGCCCTGTGCTCTCCAACATCTCCATCAGTGACCTGGACACAGCCCTGGAAGGGACACTGAGACCCAAAACTGGGTGGAGCTGCTGAGCCCCTGCAAGGCAGGAAGGCCCTGCAGAGACCTGGACAGATCCCAGGGCTGGGAATCATCAACCATGGGAACTTCCCCAGGGGGAAGGGCCGGATTGTGCCCTGGGATGGGGCAACCCCAGCTAGATGGGCACACTGGGAATGAGAGGCTGGGAAGCAGAGCCGGGAAAGGGCCCTGGGGGTGCTGGTGGGTGCCAGTTGGCCCTGAGTCAGCAGTGCCCTGGCAGCCAGGAGGGCCAAGCCTGTGCTGGGGGCATCAGGGAGGGGATTGTCCCGCTCTGCTCTGCCCTGGGGTGGCCTCAGCTGCAAGATTGGGGCAGTTTGGGGGGACACAATGGAAGGGAGAGATTGAGCCATTGGAGAGTGTCCAAAGGATGGGGAAGGGCCCTGAGAAGTGCAGTTTCTAAATCAGTCACACTTTCAAGGCCTGTTTATGACCTGACAGCAAGATCACAGCAGCAATTTATGGCTGGGCTGTGTAGGAGCCAGGAAGGGGCTGATGTGAATGTGTCAAATACCCAGAGCCAGAGGGCTCTGGAGCCTCTCAGGGACTGCTGGGGAAAGAGGGAGAACAAGATGTGAGTGGAGCAGGGGCCGTGTGGAGATTATAAGAAATAAAAGCATGGTCTTTGTATTACCAACAAAATTATAGGCATTTAGTGGAGTTGTAAAGTACTAAGGTACCAGCGCTCCTTTGCAGCCGAGATAAGGGAAATAAAAACTTCATAAAAATTAAAACCTTTCTGGGCTATTTTAAAAATTTTGAACAGAAGTGTTTTTTCCTTTGGGCTAAGAACAAAGGAAGATCCAGCTTTTTTTGACAGAGGAAACCTCGCAGCCAATCAGAAGGAGAGAAAAGCCCTTTTTCGGAGAAAAGAAACCTTTTTAGGCAAAAATGAATAAATGAAACTAATCTGGAAAGGGGTGGAATTTTGTGAAACTATAAAATGCATGAAATCTAATCCCAAGGAGTCTTTTCAACTCTGAAATTTGGTGTGAGACTAGACCAAGCAAGCTGAATAAATTCTATTTTTTCTTTGTTTCATGAGTTGTTGCCGGCTCTTTAAATTCCAAGGAGAGATTTTCCCACAAGATGGGGCAGCGCCTACCTGGAACAAACATCCCGTTCCAGTCCCTGCAGGCACAACACCCGAGGAGCATCAGCACAGAAGTGCCCCCGGCGAGGGCGGGCAGCGCCCCCGGGACCCCTTTCCCTTCCCGCCTTGTCTGGGGAGGGTCCGGCGGGATTTGGGGGTCCCGGGGGGGGGAACGCGGGGAGAGGGCTCGTCTGACTTCTCCAGCTTTCCGTTCACGGCCAACAGGGCGCCGGGGGTTCCCGGGACGGCTGGGGGAGGGGGGTCATGATGGACCCCCCAACCCCCCTCCGTGTGCCCCAAAACCCCCCAAAGTCCCCAAATGGCCCCAAAATCCGCCGCCTCCCCGAGGGGCCCTCAGCGCCGCCGCTTCTGCCTCCGCCAATTGGCGGCCGCGCCCGCCCGTCACCACTCGCAGCCAATCACTGCTCGGGATCGGGCGGGGGGCGGTGCCTTCGAGCCGCGCCATTTTAGCGGCTTCTTGGACTAAAACTGCCGTCCTGCCCCGCGGCCCCTTTGAGCTCCGTCACTGTCCCCTCAGTGCCCCCCATGTGCCCCCTCCGGACACCGAAGAGCCTCCCCCGAGCTCTGAATGCCCCCTCAGTGCCCTCCTGGGCCCCCGCATCCCCTCCCAGCCCCGCAGAGCCATTGAACAACTCCAGGACTTCAGCTCCCGTCGTGCCCGGCGGCTCCACAGAGCCAATCACAGCCGCGCCTGCACTTCCCTGGATGCTCCGCGGCCGCCCAGACCCGATCCAGGGGGGACTGCAGCCCCCAAAAGCCACTCGGGGTCCCTGAGAGCCCCCCCATAGTTCTACGGGGCCCTTGGCGTCAGGGCCCCCTGACATTTAGCTGGGCACACAGCGAGCTCCTGCCTCACGGAGCCTGATAATGCAAATTCGGGGACTACAGCTCCCGTCATGCCGCGCGCCATAGAGAGCCTATTCTAGATACGCCTTTAACTCCCGTCAGCCCCGCGACCCACGGACCCCGGTATAGCCGGGTTTGCAGAGCCCCAAGTTCTCCCAAGTGCTCCCCCGACCCATGAGTTCATCAAGAGCGCAATGAGAACCCCAGAGTGGCCCCTCGGACCCATAGGTGGCCTCTTAGACCCCGAAGTGCCCCGTTAGAGCCACTTTCGGGACTACAACTCCCGTCATGCCCCGCGGCCTCTCAGAGGCTGTAATACCCGCGCCTACAACTCCCGTCGTCCCCCGCGCCCCGCAGAGCCCCCATAAACGCCCCCAATTCTCCCCAAGTGCCCCCAAATTCCCTCCCCGACCTCCAAGTGCCCCCCTGGACGCCCAAGTGTCCCCCAAATAACCCCTCGACCACAAACTGCCTCATAAGGGCCCATCCGTATCCCTAAGTACTCCCCCAGATCCAACTCTTTATTTGTGTTTATTACTTAACTTCCTGGGTGTCTAAAACATTTCTCGCACGGTTTTGCCTTGGAGGAGCTGACCCGCATTGGTGGCAGCGGGGACTTGGCTCACAGTTGAGGAGTGTCTGTTTTCAAAGGTGAAGATTATGAGTTTCAGATTTTTGGAAAAAAAGAAGAAAAACTCCTCTTTGCTGTGTGCAGCCATTTCTGTGAGCAAAGCAGGACCCAGGAGACTGAGGAGAGACACGATGGGCTTGAGGAACGTGGAACAAGGTTGTCCATACTGTGTCCAGACCTCAAGGGAAAGCTCCAACCAGTCCAAACCTCCTTAGGAGAGTCCCTGGATCATTATCTATCAGAAAATGATGCAATCAACTCTTCTCAAAGGAGAAAAGTAACAAACTACACCTTTAAATTAAGAATGCATATTTATTAGAACCCCTTTGAAGTATTTCTCCATGTTAAGAAAACTTCCTAATTAACTGTGCTAGACTAGAGGAAAATCAAGGAAGAGCCGTGGTTTCTTAGCACTTGATTTATCTGAAGGAACCCCACAGTGCACTTGGCGCTGAGTCCTTGAACTCAGGTGAGGTTCCACTCTGGGAGGAGATTGCACAAACCTTTCCAGGAGTCCAAGTTAGAAGAGAAACTCAAAGTATCTCCAAGCATTAATGGGTCCCACTGAGGGCCATTCCCAATCCAGGCTCCTCACGGACTCCTTGGAGGAGATCCCTGCAGGCCACGATTGCACAAATCTGTCACA
>NW_020957723.1:9960-13193 GCF_003031625.1 Empidonax traillii | reverse complement strand
ATGCAGGATGTGTGGTTTCCCTGCTCACACTGAGCCCTGTCCCAGGCCATGCAGGGTCCCAGTTCAGCCGCAGCTCCCTGGCCCTCAGAAATACGGTCAGGCTGGAAGGATAAGATATAACTCCCACATGTGGCACGGTGGTCTCAGCTCTCTCCAGGCCGGCACAGTTCCAGTCTCCGGTGGCAGGCAGGCAGCACGCGGTGGCCAAGAAAAGGTGAGGGGAGGTGGGAAGAGATTCTTGGCTACAGTCACCAGTTCTTCTCCCTTTCCTGTCCCCTGATTTTCCAAAATTTGTCCTCAACTTTTATAGTGTTCACAGGAGGTTGTTTGTGGTTTCTTGGCACGTAGCCAGTTCAGACGTTGGAGGAGATATGATAACCATAAACAATGGCAGGATCCTTTGGCAGGAAAAGTGCTGTAGGAAGTCCTGGTGGGAACTTCTGGCAGAGAGCTGACAGAGAATGTTTGATAGGAAGTTTGTGAAAGGCAGAAACAATTTTTGGCATTTCTATATTACCCATGTGTTACAGATGGTTTCCATGGTAAGCAACGTAACAGGGAATGCATAATGGTTACCATGGTAACAGATCCTAGTGATGGGAATGTATGATGGTTGCCATGATAACCGTCCATAGCGAATGGAATGCAAAATGTTTGCCATGGTAACTGACTTTGGCAATGGGATAGTATGATGGTTACCATGGTAAGTGACATATAAATGAGAATGCAGAATGATTGCCATGGTAAGTGGCGTCACAATGATAATACACAATGGTTACCATGGTAACAGATGTCACAATGAGAATGCACAATGGTTGCCACCATAAACGATATCCCAATGAGAAAGCACAATGCTTGCCATGGTAAGTGATGTCACAATGGAAATGCACAATGGTTGCCATGGTAACCAAGGTCACGATGACAATGGCCAACGGTTGCCATAGTAACCCAGGTCGCAAAGAGAATGCACAATAGTTACCATGGTAACCGAGGTCACAATGAGAATGCCCAACGGTTGCCATGGTAACCGCTTGTAACCATGAGAATGCGCAATGCTTGCCATGGTAACCAAGGTCACAATGAGAATGCACAATGGTTGCCAGGTTAAGTGACGGCACAGTGAGAATGCACAATGGTTGCCATGGTAAATGACAACACAATGAGAATGTACAATGGTTGCCATGGTAAGTGATGTCACAATGAGGATGCACAATGGTTTCTATGGTAACTGACGTTACAATGGGAATGCACAATGGCTACCATGGTAGGTGATATTACATTGAGAACGCAGAATGGTTACTATGGTAACGAACATTAATATGGGAATGCACAATGGTTACCATGGTAACTGATTTCACAACGAGAATACACAACGATGGCAATGGTAATCAAGGTCACAATGAGAATACACAATGGTTGCCATGGTAACCAAGGTAAAAATGCAAATTGAGAATGGCTACCATGGTAACCAAGGTCACAATGAGAATGCACAATCGTTGCCACGGTAACAGATGTCACAATGAGAACGCACAATCGTTGCCATGGTAAGTGACATGATAATGAGAAAGCACAATGGTGGGCATAGGAATCAAGGTCACGATGAGAATGCACAATTGTTGCCATGGTAACCGACTTTACAATGAGAATGCAGAACGGTTACCATGGTAACCAAGGTCACAATGAGAAAGCACAACGGTTTCCATGGTAAGTGATGTCACTATGAGAATGCAGAATGGTTTCCATGGTAACCAAGGTCACGATGAAAATGAACAATGGTTGCAATGGTAACCAATGTCACGATTACAGTACAGAATGGTTACCATGGTAACTGAGGTCAGAATGATAATGCTCAATGTTTGCCATAGTAAGTAATGGCACGGGCACCGACCAGCCCTGCAGAGCCTGGTAGGCCTGGCCTGTCTGTGCAGGTGAGCACAGTTTATTGATAGGAAGCAACCGAAAAAGCAAACATTTCATATCCCTTTTTAAATTCCTTTAGTACCCTTTTTACGAGAGGCTGTTCGTACTATTGTATGAACACCAATAGATAAAGTAGGGGTTTTTTTGTATTCTTGCTTAGCTTTTGATTCTCTTTGCTAATAGTTTTTTACTCTCACTGCAATAAAAGATGTTTTGTAGGGTTTGAATGACTGTTGTACTTGTCTTTGTTCCGGGCATGTATCCTAATGAACTGATACAGCAAGCTCCTGAATTGTGTTTCTATCAATGCTTTTGTATCAACCTTTGAAAAACCTTTCTGATAACGTTGTCCCTGACAGAAAGGTCACAGCAATAGGGGGAGCTTGTGCTGAGCATATGGTTCCAGGTGTTTTAGGGGGGTTGTTCATGCTTTATATTTATTTTCTTTTCTTATAAAGAGGAAGACTTTTCCTGGGCCTGTGTGCAAGCAGAGCTCTAAGGAGAGCAGGTGGGAGATGGTGCCACAGGGCTGGAACATCCAGCTGCAGAGCTCAAAGTCTAATGCAAGAAGGGGGATGTCAGTCCAAGAAGGGCCATGTCAGAACTGGTGAATTTAGGGGGTGAGGAGCAAGGTTGGTCATACAGGGTCAGTCTGGATCTCCTGAGGAGACACTCAGCATCAAGATCACTTGGAGAACACCTCTCTCACCTCTCCTCTAAACTGAAGAATATCCATCCTGGAATAAAAAAAAACTTCCAATACTTGTTTTCAAATTGCCTTGAAGACAATTAAAGGAAGACAAAGAGATCACAAAAGATTTTAATGATCCCAATGGAGTATTTACAGCAGAATCCATGATTTTCAGGTACTGAGAGAAGGTTGAAGAAGCTGCTGAAGAAGTCAGAAGCCAAACTCCCAGTCCCTTGAAGCATTGCTGGGCCCCACTGAGGGCAGGCACTGACAAAGCCTCCCCAGGGACTGCTGAGAGCAGATCCTTGCAGGCCAGGAGTGCAGGCAGACAAAAGCTCTGGGCAGCCCCTGCAATGCTGAGCAAAGCCTGCCTTGGTTTTGGGGAGCACAAAGGCCAAGGCTGAGCCCTGGCCCAGCAGATCCTGTCCCTGCTGGGGGGCTCAGGGCTGTTTGGGGGGCAGTGGGATGGGAGGGGGAGCAACAACCAAGGCCCAAAACTGTGCAAGCCCTGCCAGGCTGCTCAGGGAGGGGCGAGGCAGAACCCAAGGGCAGAAGCTGCCAGGAAAGTGTCTTGTGGTGGCCTGAGGGGCAGAGGCAGCTGCCAGAGCCAAGGGCACAAAGG
>NW_020957723.1:8100-9213 GCF_003031625.1 Empidonax traillii | reverse complement strand
GACAGAGCCCAGGCCCTTCTGCTGGGGGTCCCTGCAGAGCTGAGCAGATCCAGGTCACCTCCCATTGCTCTGCCAACCCCCTGGGCCTGCTCTGGGCCCTGCAGGTCCTTGCCCTGCTCCCAAGGGCTCTGGGGGTGCTTCATGCTCAGGCCTTGGGCTTTGTACAATCACCTACAGGGGATCATATGCAGAATCTCTTGTGAGACAGGGAACCTATAGGAGAAGAGGTTCACTCTACTTACTATATGGATGAAGCAAACACAGGAAAATCAGATTAGAGTCAATTTCAAATGATTTACACACAGATCAGAGATGCAAAAAGTTCAAGGTGTAAAGGTGTAAAAGACAAGGAGGCAAACAAGATCAGTAGAATAAATCACTGACCAATTTAATACTTATAGAGGGATTCAATAGGATTTTCTACAATCACAACAGTGACAATTATGGATTCACTATAAGCACATCCACAGCATAGTCAATGAACACGCACAGGTAGAGTTTCGTGAACATCTGTGTGTGTAAAGGTACCTCTCAAAAATTCTCCTAGTTGTCAGTGAAATGCTCCTGTAAAATCCCTTTGTGTTTCCCCACAGACAAGGGTGGCATCTCGAGGAGTGTGTGTGTGTGTGTGTCTGTGGTTGGGTATCAGCCCAGGCCTCCTTGTCAGTAACACTCTGCTGAATGTCACCAACTTGAGGGTTCCCAAGCTCCAGGAGGCTCCAAGAGTTGTCCCACAAAGAGGAAGGTGCTGGAACAGCCACTGTGGCCCAGGAGAGCTCAAAGGGCCTCACTCAGGACAGCTCTTGATAGGGTTGCAAGATGGTTGACTTTGGCCACCACGAAGTTTCCCTTCTGGAAATAAGCCAATTGAGAAACTACTGGACTATCTTCCCAAAGATGGGCAACTGATGACTGTGATTGTTTCACCTCTGCCATGCAAGAGCTCCTGGGATGATCAGGCAGTGGCTCCACTGGGATGCTCCAGGGACACTTCACTGCTCAGCCCCTTCCGTCAAGGCTTATCAGGAGCTTCTGGGATCAGGCCTGAGGATGGGCGAGGGATGCACCCTCAAACCCCTCCCCAGTCCGGCCATAACACCCAGGGCACAGTGT
>NW_020957723.1:5435-6780 GCF_003031625.1 Empidonax traillii | reverse complement strand
CTGGGCACTCCCCCCACAGCCCCAGCCCCTCTGAAGGGCACAGCAGCTCCTGGGGGCAGAGGAGTCAGCACAGAGATGGCTGGGCAGAAGGAAAAGGAGGTCCATGGCACCCTCTGGTCCCTACACAGGGTATCCTGAGAGCTCTGCAGCCCCTCTGTGCCAGCACTAGCCCTGCCCCTGCTGTTGCCTCGAGACAAAGGAACCAGCCCCAAGCTGGTGCAGCCAGAAAAGTGTTTTTCCCTCCCATTCACTCCTGCTATGCCGAAGATGACTCTTAGATAAACAAGTTGCTGAAGGTTCATTTATTTTGCCTCAAAGACATTCTTTCATGTTTATACAAAGTCTATGTGTCACACAAGATAGGTGGATATTTAAAGGGGAGAAATAATGATGTTTATTAAAACCATGATAAAAACCCGATAAAAGGAAAAACATATTTAAAAAAAAAAAAAAAAAAAAAAAGTGGCCTGTCATGGTGTACCCTGGAAGTCACTGCACAGGAAGCAGTTGGTCCGTGTTTGCAGAAAACACCCAGTTACCAGTTTCCTCAGAGCACCCCTGAGCTCCTGGTTCCTCAGGCTGTAGATGAGGGGGTTCAGTGTTGGAGGCACCACAGAATACAGAACTGACAGGGACAGATCCAGGGATGGGGAAGAGATGGAGGGGGGCTTGAAGTGGGCAAACATGATAGTGCTGATAAACAGGGAGACCACGGCCAGGTGAGGGAGGCACGTGGAAAAGGCTTTGTGCCGTCCCTGCTCAGAGGGGATCCTCAGCACAGCCCTGAAGATCTGCACATAGGAGAAAACTATGAAAATGAAACATCCCAAAATAGGAAAAGCACTAAAAACAAGAAGCCAAATTTCCCTCAGGTACGTGCCTGAGCAGGAGAGCTTGAGGATGTGTGGGATTTCACAGAAGAACTGGCCCAGGGCATTGCCCTGGCACAGGGGCAGAGAAAATGTATTGGCTGTGTGCAGCAGAGCATTTGAGAAACCCAGAGGCCCAGGCAGCTGCTGCCATGTGGGCACAAGCTCTGCTGCCCAGGAGGGTCCCGTAGTGCAGGGGTTTGCAGATGGCAACGTAGTGGTCGTAGCACATGATGGTGAGGAGGAAATACTCTGCTGACAGGAGGAAGAAAGAGAAAAAGAGCTGAGCAGCACATGCTGTGTAGGAGATGGTTGTGGTGGCCCAGAGGGAGTTGTGCATGGCTTTGGGCACAGTGGTGCAGATGCAGCCCAGGTCTGTGAGGGAGAGGTGCAGCAGGAAGAAGTCCCTGGGGGTGTGCAGGTGCTGGTCGCAGGCTACGGCGCTGAGGATGAGGCCATTGCCCAGGAGGGCAGCC
>NW_020957723.1:0-1949 GCF_003031625.1 Empidonax traillii | reverse complement strand
CTGCCCTTGGAGTGAAACACCTTTCTCTTTTTTTCCAATCTGGACCTCTCCAACTGAACTGGGCATCATTTCTTTATTTCTCCTCCCGTTTCCTACTGTGAGAAAAGGATCCTTCATCTCTGAAACTACCCTTCAAGCCTTCTCTGGCTACTCCTGTACTGTCCTCAGTCTCCACACCATGGATCCCAGAGCTCTTCAGTCCCTACACAGAGCTCATGTGCTTGAGGCGTCCAAATCATTTTTTGGGAGATCCCTGGGTACTCTCCAAGGTGTTTGCAGATGAACACAAGTTGCTCATAAGTCTAAGGAAATCCCAGGGATACTTTTTTCCAAGGGCTGTAGTGGCAGAACATGGGGCAATGGCTGTAAACTGAAGGACTGGTGTTCTTTTTTGAGAATAGGAAGAAATATTTAACAAAGAGTGTGGCAAGAACTGAAACAGGTTCCCAGAGAATTGGATGTCCCATCCCTGGATTTGTCAAAGGTCAAGGACTGTGAGTAACATGAATTAGTGAAGATGTCACGGTCCATGTGGAGGGACTTGGACAAGATGAACTTTTGTCTCTCTTTCAAGACAAACCATTCTGTGATTCTTTGAGTCCCAAACTCCTTCTCCAAAGAATTCCCATTTTTGAGGTCATGAATTGCCATGTTTTTGGAGAAACCCTTCTAAGCCCAAAAGGTAAAAAAAAATAACTCAAAGACAGTTTCCAAAATATCTGTGTGAAGGCTTCACCAAGTGGGTCAATGGCAGAGCCTCCCAGGATGACCTCACATACGTGGCTGGGGTTTTTCTGCTTGGGGTCTGAGACTTATGATGGGCAACAAGAGAACATATTTGGGGACTGTGCAAGACCTTTCGTGGGATTTCTAGGGAAGAACCAAAGGAAGGGAAATGGTGGGATCACAGTGGATTGTGAAGGAATGGGTGTAGGAACATAAAGAGAAAAGGGCATGAAAAAGCTGGTCATGGTAAACAGGAGGATGGTCAAGGCACTTCCCAGGCCATGCTCTGACACTGATCACCATGGCCCGGCTTTTTTTCCAATAACTCCATTGCCAAGAAGTTTCTCTGTCCAGGAACCTCCTGGCACAGGTCATGGAACCCTGGGACATGGTGGAACCTCATGGAATAAAGGGCACATTGTGACCCTGCAGCACCTCCTGGAACCAAAGGGAGTCAGGAACGTGGCAGGGCCTGATGGAAACAAAGGAACGTCCTGGGATAAAGGGACCCCGGACACTGCCAAAACTCAGGGAGACAAGGGAACTCCAGCACACTGTGGAATCTCCTGGAATCCAGGGGCCATTGGAATCCACTGGGGCCTCTTGGAACCAAAGGGAACAGGTGACACTGCGGAACCTCATGGGATCAAAAGGACCCCAGGATTTTTGGAATGTCAGGGAATCAAGGGGCCAGTGTGACATCACAGAACTTTTGGGAACCAAAGGGAACCAACAGGACATGGTGGAATCTCATGGAATCCAGGGGTCATTGTGGCATTGTGGGACCTCACAGAATCCAGGGGCCATTCTGATTCTGCCTTCTGGAGTCAAAGGGACCATTGGGACACTGTGGAACCTCATGGAATAAAGGGGACACTGTGACACTGGGGAAAATGATGGAATCAGTGGGCCATTGTCACAGTGTAGGGCCTTATGGAGCCAAAGAACACTGGAAACAGTGCAAGCTCATGGAATCAAGGAGCCATTGTCACACTGCAGAGCCTCAAGGAATAAGGGATCCAATCTTGGCTTCAGATTTTGTAAACAAATGTAATTTAAGGAATTCCAGAAGTGTGATTGAACCATTTTTTCCCACAGGTTTTAATGATTGGCAAAAGAAGAATATTTATATTAAATTAATCATTTTATCTTACAAAGGATGAGACAAAGGCTAGTGCATGACTGGCAATATGATACATCCACTGCATGCCCAGCTCTCTGGC
>NW_020957722.1:21476-22524 GCF_003031625.1 Empidonax traillii | reverse complement strand
CCAAGAGGATCAGAGGGATGGAGCAGCTCTGCTGGGAGGAAAGGCTGAGAGAATTGGGATTGTTCAGGCTGGAGAGGAGAAGGCTCCGGGGTGACCTCACTGTGGCCTTGCAGTGCCTGAAGGGACCCAGCAAGAAAGATGGAGAGAGACTTTGGACAAGGCCTGGAGTGACAGGACAAGGGGCAGTGGCTTCCCATGGGTAGAGGGAAGGGTTCCAGGAGAAAGGAGGAAGGAATTCTTTCCTAGAGGGTGCTGAGATGCTCTTTAAGGCCCCCAAGCACAGGGTCTGCTCCTCATGGAAAATGTAGTGAGCCCCAACCAGGGCTCCAGCCATGGAGCTGAAGGAGGGACTCCTAGAGAAGGAAAATCAATGGAGCAGTGAGAGGGGTGTTGGAAAGCAGCTTTGATTTTTCTCAGAATGTTCTGCCCTGACTTGTCACTGTCATTTCCTCCTTGAACAGGTGCCCATATCCAGAGGCAGCAAATGCCCAACAGCAGCTCCATGGCCCAGTTCCTGCTGCTGGCATTCTCAGACAGGCGGGAGCTGCAGCTGCTGCACTTCTGGCTCTTCCTGGGCATCTCCCTGGCTGCCCTCCTGGGCAACAGCCTCATCCTCAGTGCCGTAGCCTACGACCAGCACCTGCACACCCCCAGGGACTCAGGGGGCAGAGATATCCAGGGCAGTGTTTCTCTGCAAACAGAAAGACAAGCAGTTTCTCATTACAATTACAAAGATTGGTGGGACAAAGCAAGGCCATAGAGATTTACTCCAGCAGACAGCAAGCCCTGTTAGTTTTGCTTATCACTAATTAATGCAAGGATCTCAAGGAGGAAGTGTCAGCAGCTCTTCATCCCAGGACTTCTTGCTAAGATATCTCCTTCTCTCTCCAATGTGATTAGGAATTCCCATTCCTTCAATGGTGTTGAGTGCCTGTTTATCACTTGGCTGGTTTGTTTTCACTGTTTTCTCCTCTGTGCAGATCTTCAGGGCTGTGCTGAGGATCCCCCTGAGCAGGGACAGCACAAAGCCTTTTCCACGTGCCTCCCT
>NW_020957722.1:16343-17483 GCF_003031625.1 Empidonax traillii | reverse complement strand
AGGGACCACCACGGTGCTCGGTTCTCATTTGTGCTCAGGAAGAGCCCTGGGCCCCAAAATCCTGGGGCCTCATCCTCACTCAACAAAATTCCATCTCCCCCAGTAAGGGACACCCTCCACACAGATTCAGTCTCTGATTCATTGGCCTTAGGGCTGGATTTGTGCCCAAGTTTGGCCAGGGCTGTCCCCGTGTACGGGGCAGTCCCTGTGGCAGTTTGCAGAGCTGCCCCTCAGCCAGTGGCTTCAGTTTTAATGAGGGGACAAAATGTATTACTGTGTCCTCCAGAGAACTTTGCTTAAGCTCTTCCCATTCCCCAGAGGGGTACAGGGATTTATTAACATCCACTGGTCTGGGGTATTTTAAATTGATGTCCCGTAGTTCACAATTTTTCATTTCTAGTGCCTTTCTAAGCCTTTCATTTTGCTCCTCCTCATCTTGGAGGGCTGATGGAAGCAACAGATTCACTTCCCTTCCTCCCCCCCATCCCAAATGTTTCACTCTCTGCAGTTAACTGCAAGCCTTCTCTTTCTAATTGCTCCTGTAATGCCTTCGTTGACTCTTGTAAAGATCTTATCCCCTCACCTGTAGATTTCTGAATAGCCCATCTCTCCTTTCCTCTTGTTCTAAGGACAACCCCTAAAACAGCCCTTACAAGAAGCAGTCCTAAACCAAGGGCAGACATCAAGAGGGAATAATCCCCACATAACTCCCCCTGGGGTGTCATTCCTTTCGACTCAGTCATTAACCCAGCTCAGGTTAATGTCTTTCTCCCCCTTAACCCTCTGAGGGTCAGCTTGACTCTCTCCTGGAAAGCCTTTCAACAGGTCCAGGCTGCACCAGAGAACCTTTCAGCAGGTCTGATGTGGCCGGATCACACTGAGGGGAGAAGAATTATCACTATAATTTCACAATGAGGGGACGGTCACCATTTCACTTGCCCTCGGTATCAGTTTTGGACTACACCGATTACTGCACCACATCCAAAGGATCCTTGTCCGTGACGCCAAAAATGTTACCACCTGCCCCAGAAAGCATCCTCCCACCTGCCAGCCCCGCCCTCGGGGGGTGACACTGTCCCCTCCCTGCAGGACAATCCCCCCGAAATCCTCGGGGATCCTTTTGTGTCTATTGGTGGTCAC
>NW_020957722.1:13143-14391 GCF_003031625.1 Empidonax traillii | reverse complement strand
GCTGGAGATGGAATGTGGTTAAGGGGGCTTTTCTCCCTCAGCAGTGAAATCTACTGAGAACTTCTTTTAGTGGTAGAGCTGTAACTGTGTTTTCTGTAGATGTGCTGTGACACAATCAGTGCTGCTGGCCTTGGTGTGGAACATGGTGCATGCCAGAAGAGGAGATAAGCCACTGGCTGTGGGATTTTACGGGGTTTTTTGATGCCAAGCAGTTTATTCCTCCTCAGGATACAACAAAACTCTTTTCTTACCTTTGGGATCTGAGTGAGTGTAGGTGCTCTCATAATCAGAGACCACAGATGACTGGCCAGTCCCATGGTGTCACCTCTGTAATGGTCTTAGAGGGACAGCAGCACATTTTGGACTGAAATTCAATATCTTTGGAACATGCTTGCCCTGAAGGACATTTCCAAAGTTCTAATGCAGGTCTATAATGGTGCCTCAGTGACTCCTGTTATTAAACTTATCTGGGTATAAACCTCATCAGGGGCTCCCATGATAAAGGCCATGTCTTCATAAAACCCAGAAACGTCATAAAAGCTTTGCCCTCATAAACCCCACCCACCTCATAACAGTGCAGGCCTCATAAAGACACTGCTCTCATAAAGTCCATTCACCTCATAATGGTGAAGGCCTCCTAGAGCCAAAACACCTCATAAAAGAGCTCTCAGCATGAAAGCTGTTTTCATAACACCCTTACCTGTCATAATGGTGCTGTCCTCAGAAAGCCCATAAACCTCACTAGAGGCTCTCCTCATAAAGTCTCTCTCCTCATAAACCCCATACACCTCACAATGGGGCAGCCTCATAAAGGCACTGTCCTCATAACCCTCACACACCTCACAACAGTGCAGGCCTCATAAGGCCCCTGTCGTGATAAGGCCCATAAACCTCCTCATGGGGCTGTCATCATAAAGGAGATGTTCTCATAAATGCCACAAACCTTATAAAGGTTTTGTCCTCATAAAGCCTGTGCACCTCAGAGGGGCAAACATCATAAAGGCTCTGCCCTCATAAACACCATAAATGTCATAAAAGCACCGTCCTCATACACCCCATACACCTCATGATAGAGCTCTCATCATAAAAGATCTCTCTGCATAAAGCCCATGCAGGTCATAAAGGTGCTGTCCTCAGAAAGCCCAAACACCTCCTAAGAGGCTCCTCATAAAGGCCATGTCCTCATAAACCCCAAACACGCTGCTGCCTAAAAACCTGCAGAGGAAAAAGGACTCCAGGCCCAAATCT
>NW_020957722.1:4188-5690 GCF_003031625.1 Empidonax traillii | reverse complement strand
TGGCGCAGAGATCTGAGCCTCACAGAGATGCTGTTATGTGTTCTTCCTGGGAAGCAAGAGAATAAAGGAAGGGAAACTTGGGGAACTGCACTGTATCTGTTGGAGGATTTCTGGGAACCTGAAGATGTGAGATCTGCACCCTCATTAGATTTGGTGTAGTTAGTTGATTGATGAATAGGGTAATCTTTACAACAAAACCCCAGGCTGTGGGTTTTGGGTATTTCCCTGAAGAGGAGATCAGTGAATGCCTGTTTGGCTTTGCCAAGGGAGCAAACCAGACCTGATCAGTGGAAGCAGGCTGGAGATGGAATGTGGTTAAGGGGGCTTTTCTCCCTCAGCAGTGAAATCTATTGAGAACTTATTCTAGTGGTAGAGCTGTAACTGTGTTTTCTGTAGATGTGCTGTGACACAATCAGTGCTGCTGGCCTTGGTGTGGAACATGGTGCACGCCAGAAGAGGAGATAAGCCACTGGCTGTGGGATTTTATGGGTTTTTTTGATGCCAAGCAGTTTATTCCTCCTCAGGGTACAATAAAACTCTTTTCTTACCTTTGGGATCTGAGTGAGTGTAGGTGCTCTCATAATCAGAGACCACAGATGACTGGCCAGTCCCACGGTATCACCTCTGTAATTGAATGTTGCTCCAATATCAAGAAAAGTATCTTTGGGTGGTAATATGAACACACCACTGGATCACTAAAATTATTGTTTGTAAGATCTACTCTGAATTTGATTTCCTCAACTACTGGCTTTTCCTGGATGTTTCTAAGTGTGGTCTCAGCAGATGTTTATCCATGTGCTCGTGGAAGTGAAAATGTACATTCCCTGCTCATTTGCCTCTTCCTGGTATTGATTAAACTTTGGGGGTTTTCTGGATTGTTGTGAAATGAAGACAAGATAAAATACAATTAAAATTTAGTTATGTTAGTAAAATCTACCTATGTTAAGTGTGACTTTGCAAAATTGTAACTGCTTGAAAGAAGGTTGCTGCTCAAACTGTGGGCGATTAAGATAAAGCTTACCTAAACAAAAGGGACTGTCAGGGAAAGCAGAAAGACTTCCAGCATGGAGCATGGCAAGGGAGACAGAAGAGGGGTGGGGGAAACCTAAGCTGTTTGAAGTGATAAAACTTTATGTAACAACTCCATATTAGTAGGAATAGGAATTAGGCAACCAAATGTCTTTTCAGATAAGACAGATTTCTTAAAGAGTGTATGTAATAGGTATTTCAAAACTGACTCCTTCAAATGTATAAAAAGCTGTTGTGTGTCTTTAGTCGGTGGAATGCACGGGGGGGCCAAACCCCCTGCACCTCCCCGGCCGTAATAAAAGTGTGCTTTGTATATAGTTCAAGGATTTCTTTGAATCAGCCCACCCCTGGGGCTCTGCCGGGAACCCACACCGGGATCCCCCCCACACACACAAAAAACACCTCCCGGGGACCCCCCGATGTCCCCCCGAGGGGCATTTGCGGCTCAGCTTCGGAGTCCCACAAGCTCCAAA
>NW_020957722.1:0-1123 GCF_003031625.1 Empidonax traillii | reverse complement strand
GATCCCAGTTCCCTCCAGTGTGGTTCCACTTGCTCCCAGTATGAAACCAGTCGCTTCCAGTATGTTACCATTTAGTCCCAGCATGGTCCCAATTGCTCCCATCAGCCCCAGTATGATGCCAGTCACTCCCAGATGCTCCCAGTATTATTGCAGTCACTGGTTCCAGTCACTCCCAGTATGATCCCAGTCTCCCCTAGCATGGTCCCAGTGACTCCCAGTTACTTCCAGCATAATCCCAATTGCTCACAGCCACTCCCATTCACCCTCAGTGTGGTCCCAGTCACTCCCAGTTTGACCCAGTCACCTCGAGCATTGTTTCAGTTGCTCCCAGTATGTCCCAGTTTCCCCCACCATGGTCCCAGTTGCCCCCAGTCTGCTTTGTCCCTGCCAGTGTGATCCCAGTCCCTCTCAGTATGATCCCAGTTGCCCCCAGCATGGTCCCATTTGCTTTCTGTTCCTCCCAGTGTGGTCCCAGTTGCAACTACTTGCCCTTAGCATAATCCCAGTCACTGCCAGTATGATCCCAGTCTCTCCCAGCAGGTTCCCAGTCACACCCAGTTTCCCCCAGTATAGACCCAGTTACTTCCTCTTACTCCCACTCGTCCCAGGCATGGTCCCAGTTGCTCCTCAGTTGATCCCAGTCATTCCCAGTATGGTTCCAGCCAGTCCCAGGATGGCCCAGGTGGCTGCAGGATGCACCCAGTCCTTCCCAGTTACTCCCAGTTGCTTCCAGCATGATCCCGTTTCTCTGAATTGCTCCCAGTAGCCCAAAGTGTGATCCCAGTTGCCCCAGTTGTGGTTCCAGTGCCCCCAGCATGGTTCCAACCTGATCCCAGTTGCCCCCAGCCTGCTCCTTGTCACTCCCATTATGATCCCAGTCTTCCCCAGCTACTCCCAGTGTGATCCCAGTATGACCCCAGCTGTCCCCAGCATGGTTCCAGTGTCTCCCTGTTCCTCCCACTGGGATCCCAATTGCACCCAGGTGCTCCTAGTCTAGTCCCAGTATGACCCCAGTCTGTTCCATCTTAGTCCCAGTTGCCCCCAGTGTCGTCCCAGTCACTTCCAGTATGGTTACAGACACTCCCAGCGTGATCCCAGTGTAGCCCAGTCTCTCCCAGTACGA
>NW_020957721.1:22939-24266 GCF_003031625.1 Empidonax traillii | reverse complement strand
TGTGCCCTTGGCTCTGGCAGCTGCCTCTGCCCCTCAGGCCACCACAAGACACTTTCCTTTGTCTGCCTGCACTCCTGGCCTGCAAGGATCTGCTCTCAGGAGTCCCTGGGGAGGCTTTGTCAGTGCCTGCCCTCAGTGGGGCCCAGCAATGCTTCAAGGGACTGGCAGTTTGGCTTCTGACTTCTTGAGCACCTCCTTCAATTTTCTTTCAATAGTTGAGAATGATGAACTTGTCTCTAAACACACTGTGGGACTCATTAAAATACAGACAAACAAATTATTTTCTTTCCTTTAATTATCCTAATGTTTTCAATTCTTCAACGACTAATTGGAGTTGTTTTGTAGTTTAGCTAATGAGGATGATTTTAAAGTGGAAGTCACAAAAATATAATTTTCTATGAAAGGAAGTGATTTCCACAGAACCTTGGGATGCAAGAGGGTCACAGTGCAAAGGATTTGGACACAAAGATAAGGGGGCAAAAGAGATTAGTAGCAATTTCAAAACAAGTCTTCAAAGTATGTACTTTTTTTTTTAATTCAAGGATGGATATTTTTCAGTTCAGTGGAGAGGTGATAGAGGTGTTCTCCAAGTGATCTTGATGCTGAGTGTCTCCTCAGGAGATCCAGACTGACCCTGTATGACCAACCTTGCTCCTCACCCCCCAAATTCACCATTTCTGACATGGCCCATCTTGGACTGACATCCCCCTTCTTGCAGTAGACTTTGAGTTCTGCAGCTGGATGTTCCAGCCCTGTGGCACCATCTCCCACCTGCTCTCCTTAGAGCTCTGCTTGCACACAGGCCCAGGAAGTGTTTTCCTCTTTATAAGACAAGAAAAGAAATGTAAAGCTTGAACAACTGTCCTAAACATCAAAACTCCTGTAAGCACATGCTCAGTACAAGCTGCCCCTGATGCTGTCATGTTTCTATCAAGGACAACATTATCAGAAAGGTTTTTCAAAGGTCCATACAAAAGGATTGATAGAAACACAATTCAGGAGCTTGCTAAGGAGACAATCAGACTCCGGAATTGACAAACAAGCTTTCACCTCCCTTCCCACATGCCCAGGGGAGAGGGATTTGAATGGAGAAAGAGGAAGGAGAGGAGAAAACTGGGAAGGGCCTTTGTCTTGACAGTGTGTGAGAAGATGACCCTGGAGATGGTCAGTGTGTCAGGACAGGTGTGAGGATATGAGGGATTAGGGAAACTCTATAGCCCAGATAACAGGCAGAACAGTGGTGCTGAAGCTCCAGGGGAAGAGAGAGACTCCTTTGGAATGTCCCTTTGGAAAGGCCCTGGCATTGGTAGAGCTCTGCTGGGAGTGA
>NW_020957721.1:21466-22521 GCF_003031625.1 Empidonax traillii | reverse complement strand
AAAGTGCAGGCCAGGGAAGCACAGGCTGCACAAGGTGCCTTTGGGGAGCAGTGAGACAGGGAAGGGCTCCAGGGGGTGACGTGTCTGGCACTGAAAGAGAAGAGCAGGAGCAGGGACTGTCCAAGGATAAATCAGGCCCCACCAACCTGGTCACCTTCAGGATGAAGTAACTGCCCTGGTGCACAGGGGAGGGCAGGGGATGTGTTTGAGCTCCACTTCAGCTCAACTCTTGGCCAGGCCAGGGAGGGGATTGTCCCGCTCTGCTCTGCCCTGGAGTGGCCTCACCTGCAACACTGGGGCAGTTTGGGGGGACACAAAGAAAGAGAGAGACTGAGCCCTTAGGGAGTGTCCAAAGAGGGCAACAAGGATGGGGAAGGGCCTGGAGGGGAAGGTATGTGAGGACACTGAGGGCACTTGGGGTGTTCAGCTGGAGAGGAGAAGACTGAAAGGAGACCTCACTGCAGTCACAACTTCCTGGGCAGGGGCAGAGGAGGGGCAGGCCCTGAGCTCTGCTCTGGGGGGACCAGGGACAGGACTGAGGGAATGGCCTGGAGTTGTGTCAGGGCAGGGTTAGGCTGGATCTTGGAAAAAGGTTCTTCCCCCAGAGGGTGGTTGGGCACTGAACAGGCTCCCCAGGGCAGTGGGCAAAGCACCAAGGCTGACAGAGCTAAAGGAACATTTGGATGATCCTCTCAGGCTCATGGTGTGACCCTTGAGGATGATCCTGTGCAGGGCTAAGGGTTGGACTGGATGATCCTTGGGAGTCCCTTCCAATTTAGCATATTCTGTCATTCAGGGATTGTGTTTGGTTTGATTGGGTTTGCTTCAGGACACAACACAAATTCTCATGATTCTTCAGGAGAAATTCAGAAGTGATTTCATTCTAGAGGTCAATGGTGGAGCAGCCCAGTCTGCTCTGGCCCCACAGCAGTGCCCACCCCAGGGAGCTGCAGAGCTCTGGGCACTCCCCCCACAGCCCCAGCCCCTCTGAAGGGCACAGCAGCTCCTGGGGCACAGACAGGAGTCTCAGCATCCCCATCAGCTCAGGGGCTGGA
>NW_020957721.1:17481-18961 GCF_003031625.1 Empidonax traillii | reverse complement strand
GCGCTGAGGATGAGGCCGTTGCCCAGGAGGGCAGCCAGGGAGATGCCCAGGAAGAGCCAGAAGTGCAGCAGCTGCAGCTCCCGCCTGTCTGAGAATGCCAGCAGCAGGAAGTGGGCCTTGGAGCTGCTGTTGGACATTTGATAATTCTTTGCACAGGGTCTGTTCAGAAAAGGAAACAGAGGAAGCAGTTAGAACAGACCTCTGGGAAAAAGCAACTCCATTTCAAAAGGAAATGGATGTGTCAAATGTCACCAAATGCACACCAAGGAGTCAGTTTTGCTCTGCTGCAGTGCAACATGGAACTTTTTTGGTAGAGCTCTCACACACACAAGGAATGTCAGATGTAACATGCCTTGAATACAAAAGTTGCAACTCTTCCCCCACGACTCAGAAGAGCTGGGGCTGCAGAGCAGAAGCTCAGTCTCTCCTTAGAATAATTGTACCGGTGTTTTCTATTATTACCATCACACCTGGGGAAGGTTCTTTTCCACTGCAGGAATCCTCATTTCCATGGCCCAGCACTCAGTGCCCAGCAGAGCTGCAGGGAAGGGCTCCCAGAGCTGCCTGAACGCCCCCTCCCCCAGACCTTGGGGGCACTTGCCCCCCACTCCCTGCCCAGGGCTCTGCTGCCTGGAGCTGTCCCTGCCAGCAGCTGCTTCCCTGGGCCCAGGGCTGGGCCCTGCAGTACTGCCAGAGCCCAGCCCAGCCCTGGGGGCTCAGCTCTGCCCTGTAGAGCCCTCCCAGCAGCACAGGGCACTGCCCAGGGGCAGCTCTGCCTGGGCAGGCTCTGAGGCCAAAGTCACAGCAACCCTGGAGACGATGGAAAAGTGACACTGGAGCCATCTCTAAGACACTTTTGATGTCTGATACTCTCAGGTTGAATTCCCTCTAATCTAACAGAGTTTGAGTTTCAGTGTCTCTTCCTCTGCTTAGAAATTAATTTCTCTGTCGAAGTGAGCACCCAGACAGCCCAGAGTGTAACAATGAAAGAACTGGTTATTTCTTATCAACGTACCGCCTGTGTGTCTCTGCCTCTTGCAAATCCCTTCTGGGAAATTTCCTACTTTGATCTGGAGCTGTGACCAGCCCTCATCCCTGCAGCACGCTGTGGAGATCAGAAGGACTCTGCCCTGCTCTACTCTACCAGTAGTTGCTCCTTGCCCCCAACCCTTCTCCCTGCAGGGCCGTGGCAGCTCCTTGGGCGGGCTGAGAGCTGCCCCTGGCAGGCAGCAGAGTCCCTGCCCCAGCACACACAGCCCTGGGGGGCAGGACCCTGCTCTGCCCCACAGCTCTGGGCACCCCTGGCTGCACCCCCACCTTGCCACCCCACAGCCAGCCCTGGCACAGGGAACCTTCTGGCCCTGGGCCTCTGATGGGGCAGCAGCAAGTCCTGCTCTTCAGCAGCTTCTCCTGCTGCCCCCCAGCAAATCCAGCACAGCCATCCTGACAGCTCCTGCCAGGGCTGGCATTTGGCAGCTGC
>NW_020957721.1:12496-16575 GCF_003031625.1 Empidonax traillii | reverse complement strand
CTGCTGGGCTGTGCAGAGGAGCTGCTCAGCAGCAGAGCTGTGTCTTTGAAGCTGTTCTTGGTTGCCAGGAGCTCCCTGTGTGCCAGGAGCCCGGCCCAGCTCAGCAGCACAGCAACAGCCCCAGGCATTTCATCAGCCTCGGGGGCTTTGGGGATGAGTCCCTGAACATCAGACCCTGAGGAGAGTTGAGGAACCTCTTTAGGAACCCAAGTTAGATTCAAACTGTGAAGTTTCTTGTAGTGTTAATGGGTCCCACTGAGGGATCCAACTGAGAAAAGACCTTGTTAGAGCACAAACTTGGAAACTGTGATGACAGGTCAGAGAATCACAAAATCATCACGGTTGGAAGAGACCTTTAATATAGTTTTGTCCAACTGTCAACCAGAACCACAATAATGACCCCTAAACCACATCCCAAAGTGCCATATCCAGATGCCATCTGAACACTTCCAGAGACTCCATCACCTCCATAGAATCTTATTCCAATAATTAAACACTCAGTTAAAAATTAATCTAAAGTCTCAAGATGCACTGTTTCTTAAATTGTCAATAGAGCAAATGATGATTGTCAACAAATATTAAGGTCCCTCAAAGATCCCACTCCAATGGACATGGTTAAGGTGTGCCACAATGTAGGATCCAACAGGTACAACAAGTCCCTACCAACTGAAGTCCTGGCAGTGCAACCACAACAGAAGGAGGCTCTGTGTCACCACTGCACACAAACAGGACATTGTAAAAGGGATTGCCCTCAGCTAAAAAGAGGATCTCCCACAGTATGACCCAGCTTGTGTCCCCCATGCCAAAAGAGATTGCCCTGGGCCAGTGACTGTAGATCACTCTTGGACAGAGAGGGGAGGCCGCTTTCACCGAAAGCTGCACAAAGGCTGGCCTTGATTTCGGGAAATGGGGAGCCGAGCACAAAGGGCAGAGATGATAAAAAATGCCCCACAAGTCAAGCACACCCAGCTGCTCCCCTAACTCTAGGACAGGGACCCAGATCAAATGTCTCTGGGGTTGAGTTGGCGTCTCCCCACCAACTCACATTATGCAGTGATGACTACCAAGCAGTTCTCATGAGAACAACGAATAACCTTCCAGTACCTGCTGGAAAATACATTTTAACTGGGACTGCTCCATCTAATAATACAGGGTTAACAGTTATCCCACAATCAGTGACTGTAGACAACCCCAAGGCATTAGAAGTGACTGTAAAAGCTCTATTTCCACCCGTGGAGCCAGACACAGAAACACCCATTGCCAATTTAACCCCCATTGCTGTAGGGGGGAACACTTTGGACTCTGTGCCGATGGTCCAGTGGTCACAGTCTATTTTACTCCATCAGCCAATGCAAACCTGCAGGGTATTTTTTCCCAACACTGACCAATGTGCTCGAGTTCAAGGTCTTACAGACACAGGAGCAGACGTCACAATCTTTGCAGAGAGCGACTGGCCGAAGGAATGGAGCACTACGGAGCCCTGCATCGACATCAAAGGGATAGGAGGAGCCCAGACACTGCTCCAAAGTGTCTCCACTTTACTGATCGAAGGACTAGAAGGTAAAACTGCCTCAGCAAAGCCCTCTGTCCTTAATATCCCAATGACACTCTGGGGGAGAGATACGATAGAACAACGAGGAGTCCAACTAAATACCTCAAATTTAGTTTAAAGGCCACTGGTGAGCTGCAATCTCCTGCCCTCACATGGCTCTCTGACCAGCCAATCTGGGTATCCCAGTGGCCCTTAAAGGGAGAGAAATTGCGGCGAATCAACCTACTAGTACATGAACAAGGAGCAAAGGGATGTATCGATGTATCGTGCCAACTGATAGTCCCTGAAATTTCTCCATTTTTACCATACACAAGTCCAATGGAAAGTGGAAACTGCTACAGGATTTAAGAGAACTCAACAAAATAATAGAGCTGATGGGGGTTCTCCAGCCAGGGCTTCCATCACTACAATGATACCTTCACAGTGGCCTATTGTTCTTATTAATAGAGAAGATCTTTTCTTTAACATTGCATTAAACCCTAAAGACTCTCGTAGGTTCGTGTTTACAGTGCCTTCCATCAACGCAGCAGAACCATCTCAGTGCTATCACTGGACAGTCCTCCCACCAGGAAGGAGGAACAGCCCCTCTGTTTGCCAAAGAGTCGTTGCAGGTGTGTTATCCCCAATCCATCGACAGTGTCCCGATACCATCGTATCTCACTCTAGGGACGATCTCTTGCTGGCAGCGCAATCCGAGGGACAACTCCTGCAAGTGCATTTGTCTGTGAAAACTGCACTATTGACACATGGTCTGAAATTGCACTGGGGAAAGGGCAAGTGACAGTTCCATGGAAATACCTTGGATTTCAAATGAAGAACACCACAATTCAGCCCCAGACTGTTACTTTACCTATTGACATCCACACCTTAAATGATTTGCAGTTGCTACTGGGCTTTATCAAGTGGGTTAGGCCTCTGTTAGGTGGAACAACAGACCCCCTGAAACCGCTCTTTCAGCTCCTGAATGGAGAGACAGATTTAACCTGCCTTCGACGCTTAACACTGGCAGCCCTGGCAGTATTAAAGGAAATAAATCAAAGACTGAGTTCCTGTCAGAGTAAAAGAAAAGTGTGTGGGGTACCTGTTTTTATGGTGTAATAGGACAATTAGATGTAAAAGGCAAAGACTTTCTTATATGGGAATGGGGCTTTTTAAGCTTCCAGTTTTCCAAACCCATTACTACATATCCTGAGATGCTCTCCAAAGTCTGCCACAAAAGGAGATTGCGGCTCTGGGAGCTCTTGGGAAGGGATCCAGATGTTATCTATGTTCCTCTGTCTACTGTTCAACTAACTCAACTGCAGATTCATAGCTCTGATTTTCAGTTACCCATTGCTGATTGCAGGGGTCAATTTTCAGTTCACCTTCCATCTATTCCTTTTTTGCAGCTGCTGGCTCTTCCTCAGCCAGAGCTAACACACAACTATTCTCCTGTTCCACTAACCAGTGCTAGAACTGTGCTCACAGATGGTTCTGGCAGAAGGTCTAACGCAGCAGTCACCTGGCTCAGAGCAGGAAAATGGGTATATGACACGCACAAGGTAAGAGGTTCCTCTCAGATAGCAGAGCTCTCTGTAGTCATACCTGCATTTACACTATTTCCAGAGTCTTTCAACATTGTTTCCCATTCAGCCTCTGTCGTCAGAGCAGTCTGACAAATTGAGAATTCATACTTTAAAGATATCTCCAATTACAATTAGCTCATATGTTCTAATCATTACTGTATGAAATTAGTCATCATAAACACAAATTCCACATAATCCACATTCATTCTCACACTTCTCTCCCAGGCCCATCCCAGCAGGAAATCATGAGGCAGATCAAATAGCTGATACAGGGCACCTTGCCCAAACTGCAGTAGTTCCAAACAATTTCGAAAAAGCAAAGCTGCCCCACCGCTTTTTTCACCAAAATGCAAAATCCCTCAAAAGAACATTCCACCTTACACTATCTCAATTATTTCTGTGTGCCCTGACTGCCAGAGACTCCCTCCTCTACCATCTAAGGGGATAAACCCTCGTGGAATTAACCCACTTGACATCTGGCAGTCAGGCATAACGCATTATTCACCATTTGGAAAATTAAATCACATCCATGTGTCCATTGACACGTGTTCTGGTGCCATTGCAGCAGCAACACCAGAAGGAGAGAAGGTCCAAGATGTCAAAAAACACCTGATATCTGCAATAACAGTCCTTGGCATCCTCAAAATGATAAAAACAGATAATGGACTGGCACCCACTTCTCCCTCTTTAAAAGAGTTTTCCAACATGTGAGGCATCTCCCATGTCACAGGGATCCCCCACTCCCCCACTGGTCAAGCAGTGCCAGAGCGTGCTCATCAAACTGAAGCAGGAAGGGTTAATTGGGACTGTGGGCCCATAAGGGTCCCTACCCCCCTGTACACCCCCCTGTACACTTTTAATCTGCCTTAAACCATATTTTGTAAGCTGCATTTCGCACAAGAAGATTCTGTCCTGTGCTGAGGGCATCGGACCTTGAAGGAACCACGATAAACGCTGGGCAA
>NW_020957721.1:9642-11853 GCF_003031625.1 Empidonax traillii | reverse complement strand
ATAAATTCTCTGTTTTTACTGAATCACTTTGGAGCTTTTACCTGGCCTGAACGGGTAAATCTCCCCGACGTCGTGATGAATAAATACCTGCTGTTCATGGACTAAAAACTCTGTCTCTGAGCAGTTTTCTGTTCACCTGCCCCCTTTTCTGGGCATCAAACACTCAAGGATATGTTTACCAAACAACAAAACACCACAATTGGACTTAGATGGTGAGTGTGGGAATGGTTGGGATTGGTCGATGTGCTGCTAAAGTCATGCATTGATTTGGGTTTCCTTTCTTGGAGCTGAGGAAGAGAAGAACCCAGGGACTGCAGGAACCCCTGAGCCAGCCCAAAGGACGTGCTTTTGGAAGGTGGATGGACAGGCCCAGCTCTCTGCAAGATCAGTCGAGTTCTCTGAGCCAGAGAGGTGATGAGAGCCGGGTACAGGCTTGGGAATTGCTGGGAGGGCTTTTGAAATGAGCGTAGGGAGGGGATGTCTAAGAACAAGTCCCTTAGGAGAGGGAAGTGGAGAGGCTGAGTTTTGACCCCAGCGCTGGGGTGTGCAGGGCAGAGCAGAGAATCTCCCCCATGTAAGATTCTTGGGGGTCCATCTTTGCAGTTCTGACAGGCACTACTTGTCATGACCTATCCTCTCCATTCCAGAATATGCCCTGGACAGCAAAGAACCAACACCCCCACCAGCACAGTCAGACCCACCCATGTGCTTTGAGCCCTTTTGTGATGTCACGGCCTATCCTGTCAATTCTGTAATAGCCTGTGGATACCAAAAAACCAAGCCCCTACCATGTGACAGTTCAACCCTATCCATGTTCCAAAGACCCCTTTGTGATGTCACAACCCATCCTCTCCATTCTGGAATAGCCCTGGAAACCAAAAAGCCAACATACCAAAACCCCAGAATGCAGCCCCATCCATGTGTCCTGGGTACCTTTGTGATGTCACGACCCGTCCTCTCTATTCTGGAATAGCCCCTGGAAACCTAAGAATCAACGTCACAGAATGTCACAGTGCAGCCCCACCCATCTGCCATGGGACTCTTTGTGATGTCACGGCCTTTCCCCCCGGAAAGAAAGCCTGGAACCTTTGGCTTTGAGGTTCAGTTGGTGGGGCACCTGGGCACTCCACGGGCAGCAAGAGCTTTCTGTCCTGCCACCTTTTGTCTGGGAAGAATGTTTGACCATATTCAATTTGGGGAGTCTCACCAGCAAGTTCAGTGCAGGGCTCCTGTCCCAGTTTAAAAGAGACACAGGTGTTTTTCTGAGGATGAGTTATGAGAAGAGACCCAAACTCCTCCCTGTAAGCAATAAAAATCTAAAAGTAGGAGGCTCCGGTTGAAAGAAAACAAATTATGGAAAAGGAAAAATAACAGCCCTTTATTAAAAGATATGTGTGTATTGGAAGAAACAATGAAAGAAAACAAGTAAAATAACCAATCAATACTTCTATACCCACCAAAAATCCCCGTCAAAACAAACCAATAAACAAGCAAAGGACAAAAAGTAAAGAGTTCATTTTGTGCCCTTTGGTGCAATTCTAACCACAGGCAACAGGGGGTGCCGTTGGGTCACTAAAGATGCAGAACTTGTAGTGTCCTGTGCCAGTCACCAGGGGGCGCTGTTGGATCACTGGAGATGCTGAGCCTGCAGTTCTTTATGATGGCCAGCAGGGGGCGCTGTGGAATCACAGGTCATTGCCATGTGGGGGTAACACCCTCTGGGGTGTGTTGGAGAAACCGAAAATGGGTTTCCCTCCCCTTCCCCACACACACTTGGAAAGGGGAGAGAGAGAGGGGGGAGAGAAAAAAACAAAAAAGTCCTTCAAAATGGGAAAAAAACCCTTATTCTATTCGGCTGGTTTAATTGTGTGGTTTAGTTTTCCTTCTCCCTTTGATGTGCACAAGGACCACTCTAAGAAAAGAAATCAGTGGGAATGGGGAAGGGGAAAAAACAACTTTCAAAAATAGTTCCTCTCCGATGAAAATCCAAGCAGGATCCACAGCAGGCAGCCAGGCTGACAACAAAAAAACAGCACTGAGCTCTCCTCCGACCTTGTTCCAGCTACAGCAGTGAAGCCACTAATATTAAGACAGTCTCTGAGAAATAAGAGGTTAAAACAAAATTATAAAAGAAATTTCATAACCCTAGCATTAGGAAACCAGGAATCATAGAAGGAGTGGTAAATTGGCCGAAGATTAGGGCCTAGATTG
>NW_020957721.1:3291-6299 GCF_003031625.1 Empidonax traillii | reverse complement strand
AAAAAAAAAAAAAAAAAAAAAAAAAAAAAAAAAAAAAAAAAAAAAAAATTTGAGATAAGAGACTTGCTTGGGTAATAACAGTAACTGTAGTAAACCAGAATGCAAAGTTCTCAGAACCAAATGCCAGAGGCAAAGGTAGGGACTACCCAGCAAGAAGAAAAGAGAGAGGGGGATTTCAGCCCCATCCACCCAGGATAGGATCAAATCAATATTCCAATTGCTTGCAGATAAGACACTAGAAACGAGAATGTCCTCAGCTAAGGGAAGGACCTACAAGTACTACCATTGCACATCAGAGCAGTGAATGAGGGGGACCGGTGAGTCGTTCCCTAGCAGACCCACTGGTTAAAATAGAGCTAGGGGAAGGTGAAAAGGAATTAGACTTTTTGGTTAATACCGGAGCGACATTTTCGGTTTTAAATCAAGAACTGATACCCAGAAGTGATGAATTTGTACAAGTTGTGGGAGCAACAGGCCAACCAGAAAAAGTCTATTTCCTAAAACCTATTAAATACAAAATTGGAAAACAAATGGGGATTCATCAATTCTTGTATTTACCAAATTCTCCAAAGTCTTTATTAGGTAGGGACTTATTGGAAAATCTAGGGGCTGTAATAAAATTTAATAAAGGTAAGCTTGAATTTCAAGTAAATGATGACAAATTCATATACTCTTCTAACCAAACTGAAGAAAACTTTAAAATGCTTCACAATATTAGACTTAAAAGATGCATTCTTTTGCCTAACCCTAACTCTAGCAAGCCAGAAAATTTTTACTTTTAAATAGACATCTACTAAAACAGGAAAAAAAACTCAATTAACTTGAACTGTGTTGCCTCAAGATTACAAAATAGTCCCACAATTTTCGGAAACCAATTAGCCAAATAATTAGAACAATGGGAAAGGCCACAGGGAAATGGTACCCTTTTACAATATGTGGATGATTTATTAACAGCAACTGAGATGGAAGAAGAGTGCATTAAATGGACTATCTCTCTGTTAAATTTCTTGGGTTTAAATGGATATCGAGTCTCTCTACAGAAAGCACAGCTGGTGCAAGAAAATGTAGTATACCTAGGATACGAAATTTCTAGAGGACAGCGGTCTCTAGGAACAGCAAGAAAAGAAGCCATCTGCCAAACACCCAGACCAGAGACGGTGAGAGATCTACGTGCATTTCTGGGAATGACAAGTTAGTGTCGGTTATGGATTTATCAATATAGGGTACTTGCCAAACCACTGTATGATTTACTGAAGGAGACTACAGGTACCCTAATCTGGACTCCCAAAGCGGAAGGAGCTTTTAAGAGACTGAAACGAAAACTCATGAGGGCCCCAGCTTTGAGTCTTCCAGATGTCACTAAACCATTTTGGTTGTTCTCTCACGAATGACAGGGGATGGCTCTAGGAGTTCTGGCGCAGCAGTTGAGACCACACAAAAGAGCTGTCGCTTATTTCTCCAAACAGTTGGACGAGGTAAGCAAAGGCTGGCCTGGTTGTCTAAAAGCAGTGGCCGCAGTGATCATAAACATAGAAGAGGCCAGAAAGCTTACGCTGGGCCAGAAAATGACTGTGTTAGTGTCTCATACTGTCTCTGCAGTATTGGAACAGAAAGGTAATCATTGGTTATCACCTTCAAGATTCCTAAAGTATCAAGCCATCCTAGCTGAATCAGATGATGTAACTGTTCAAGTAGCTAATATTGTCAACCCAGCCTCACTTCTAGAAGGAAGAATCCTGGCAGAACCCATCGAGCATGATTGCTTGGAAACAATTGAAGTAGTTTATTCCAGTCGCCCGGATCTCAAAGAAGAGCCGCTTGAAGATGCAGATAACTGGTTCTCGGATGACAGCAGCTTCGTGAAGCAAAGAGTAAGAATGGCAGGCTATGCCGTGACCACAACAGAAGAGGTAATCGAATCAAACCCCTTACCTGCAAGGACTTCTGCCCAAAAGGCAGAACTGATAGCTCTTACCCGGGCCCTGGAACTAACAGAAAGCATGCAGATTAACATTTGGACTGATTCTAAATATGCCTTCTCCATTATACATGCTCATGGCACAATCTGGAAAGAAAGGGGACTACTAACTGCCCAAGGAAAGACAGTCAAATACGCGGAAGAAATTCTACGATTGTTAGAAGCAGTCCAACTCCCAGAACAAGTGGCCATAATGCATTGTAAGGGGCACCTGAAAGGCAACACAGTTCCAGAAATAGGGAATAGAAAAGCAGACGCAGAAGCTAAGTTAGCTACCGCAAGAACCGAAGAGGTAAACATAACAGCTTTAATACCAGGAGAGATAGATACAAATTTTCAACCAAATTACCAAGAATCAGATCAGAAGTGAATTAAAAAGAACAAGGGCAAGTTGTTAGACAATGGATGAGGGCAATTAGAAACAGGACAACTAATAATACCAGGAAACTTAATGTGGCAATTTGTAAAGACAAAACATGAAAAAGCCCATTGGGCCTTAGAGCCACTTTATCAGTATTTACAAACTCGAATAGCAGGACTGAAGCTCTTTACCACAGTAAAGTATGTTACATCCCAATGCGAGCGGTGCCTGAAGAACAACCCAAATACAAGAACTAAGGTACATCAAGGAGCCATAAATCGAGGTAAATTCCCAGGTGAAGTATGGCAAATTGACTTTTCTGAACTCCCGAGAAAAGGAGGGTTTCGAAAAGGAGGGTTTCGATATTTACTAGTATTAACTGACACGTTTTCTGGGTGGCCTGAAGCATTCCCTTGCAGAACAAATAAAGAAAAAGAAGTAACTAAAGTCTTATTAAATGAAATAATACCACGGTTTAGGGTACCGAGAAGTATATCTTCAGACAGAGGTACACATTTCTGTGCAAAAGTGGTAAGAACAATAAGCAAAGCGTTACAAATCAAGTGGCAATTACATACGCCTTACCGGCCCCAGGCTAGTGGGCAAGTGGAAAAGATGAATCATCTTATTAAACAACAAATTGCTAAAATATGCCAAGAAACTAATTTA
>NW_020957721.1:0-1111 GCF_003031625.1 Empidonax traillii | reverse complement strand
GTTCCTTTCTGCTTTTTTAGTGGCCACTTAACAGCTCTGCATGCAGTGGGCAGAGAGGAGGGAAAAAAACTCCTGCCGAGTTCCTAAGAACCAGCAAAACCACGACCGGAACCCTCCAGTTTGCAACACTCCAAAGAGCGTCACTGATGCCCAGGACAATTCTGATCCCCCTCAACAAACACTCCTCCAGCTGTGACCCTTGTCTGGTGGGAAACACAAAGGGATGTGTAGGAGGGTTTCACTCAAAACAGACAGAATTTTGGAGAGGGACCTTTACACACCCAGATCTTGATGTGTCCACACATCTCTGCCTGGGTGTGGGTGTGAATTGACTGTGGTGTGAGTGTTGTTATTGGGAATCTATAATTCATGCACTGCTCAATTGCAGTAAATGCTATGTAATCCCTTGATAACTGTTAAGCTGGTTAATGATTGAGTGCTACTAATTTCTTTGGCCCCCTTATCTTTCTGTCCAAATCCTTTGCACCTCCACTCTCTTGCATCCCAAGGTTCTATGTAAATCACTCCCTTCATAAAACAAAAAAAAAATTATTGTGCTTTCCACTTTAAAAACTTCCTCATTAGCTAAACTACAAAACAACTCCAATTAGCTGTAGAAGTCTTGAAGACATGTAGACAATTAAAGGAAGGAAAATAATTTGATTTTCTGTAATTTAATGAGCCCCACAGTGTGTTTATAGATTAGTCCATCATCCTGAGGTACTGAGAGAAGATTGAAGAAGCTGCTCAAGAAGTCAGAAGCCAAACTGCCAGTCCCTTGAAGCATTGCTGGGCCCCACTGAGGGCAGGCACTGACAAAGCCTCCCCAGGGACTCCTGAGAGCAGATCCTTGCAGGCCAGGAGTGCAGGCAGACAAAGGCTCTGGGCAGTGTCCCAATGGTCCCCTGATTTCATGAGACAACATTCCTAATTTACTGTCCAGACCAGAGGGAAATCACAGGAAGGGCCATGGTTTGTCAGGACTTGCTTTATCTGAGTGAGCCCCGGGGGGCTTTTGGTGCTGAGTCCTTGAACCTCAGGGACTGAGGGGAGATTGTACAAACCTGTCCATAAGGGAAAGTCAGAAGGAAAACCCAAAGTATCTGGAAGC
>NW_020957720.1:20143-22561 GCF_003031625.1 Empidonax traillii | reverse complement strand
AAAACAGTTTCAGCCACCCCCTGCTTTATTTATGACTTCATTTTTATTTATTTCATTTCAGCCACACCAGTTAATATCCTGATTCCTGCTGCTTAGCAGCTTCCCTTCTGTAACAGGCCTGAAGCCACCCGTGAGTCGAGTTGTTCCACTGGTGCAGTGTCATTAAAAAAAAAACAACAACAAACCCAGCAAAAAAAAAGATGTTTTATGGGACATCTAAAAATCCTCCACACAAATAAAACCAGGCAGGGCTGCCCACACCAAGGAGAAACGAATAAAACTCCCCATGATCGCAGCCAAATGCGTAAAAATAATAAAAGAGAGGGGAATAAAGCTTCCTGGCCTCGCAGCCTGTAGCTGGTTTTGCAGTTGCTGAGCTCCCCTCCTGGCACTGCTCATCCCAGGGGGAGCATCCAGAGACTCCAGCCTTCGTTTTAGCTCCTTTCCCAAACAGGAACAGCTGCACCTCGAGCTGCTCTGCCCCATAAACAAGGAGACATCACCCCCTCCTGCAGTCAGAATTATCCAGAATTATCCCCAGAAAGAAATCATGGAATGGTTTTAGGGTTTTGACCCACTTGGTCAAACCCTCAAGGCGTCTCTTGCCCATCCCAAAACCAACTGAACTTCACCCTCCCCTGCAAGAAGAGGAAGATTTAGTTTGGATGTTCCAAAGAAACCCTTCCCCGCCAGGGTGGGCAGGCCCTGGCACAGCTTGCCCAGGGAATTATGGATTCCCCACCCCTGGGAAGTGTCCAAGGCCGGGTTGGAGCAACCTGGGGGTGGAATTAGTTGATCTTTTGAGGTTCCTCCCAACCCAAACCCTTCTGTGACTCTCCAGTCAGCACAGAGGTGAGAAAACATCCCCCTTCTGAAAGGCCTTGGCTGCTTCTTCGAGTGCAGACCCTTCTGAACGTGTGTCCCTCCCTCTGAGGGGACACATTTCCACCCACTGTCACCTCTCTCCAGGTGCATCACAAGCAGCAAAGTTCAACGTGGCACCCAGGAAAAAAAAAAATAAACAAAAAAAAACCAAACAGGGTGGAGCATCCAATCCGTGCCCAATCCCACAAATAATAAAAACACCTGCCCAGGCAGCTCCTCCCTTGGTGGGAGGGCCTTTCACCCCAAAAAAAAAAAGCCCCTCACCCACCTGAGAGCCTGGGGGGTGTTGAAGTTGGGCCGGGGCTCGGTGACCACGTCCTCGTCCTCGGGGCCTTCGTCCTCCACGTGGGAGAAACCCATCTCGTCCTGGAACTGTGTGGGGAGGGGGGACAGGGAGCAGCACTCAGGGTGGGCATCTCAGCACCTGCTGTCACCTCTGCAGGGGCTTCAGGGAGTTCCCCCAAGCCCAGAGTGACCCCCGTGGTGGCCTCGGCGCAGCCCACCCCCTTCTGACGGCTCCTTCCCTCCCTCCAGCACTTACTGTCTCAAACAGCTCCTCCATCAGCTCGTTCACTTCCTTCTCTGCGAGCGAAAATTAAAAAAAAAAAAGAATTTAAAAAAAAAAAATCCAATATTCCGATTCTGACCAAGCCTGCCGTGATATTAAGTCATTTAAAGGAACTTCTCTCCCACAGAGGGGAAACCCTCGTCTTTGCAGAGAGGACCAACCCCCTGATAATCCCCCGGGCCAAAAATAACTTCACTGAGATGCTGTGTTGTGCTTTTGAGTCAAAACGAGCTCGTTTTCACGATTAAACTCAAAGTTATCTTAACCCGCAGTAACACCCGAAGCAAACACGGTTTTGCTGCAAAGATGGAAAAGTGGTATCTTCATAAAATAAATTGAAGATTGTGAGGGGGAATTTAATTACAGTCAAGAACAAGGCAGACACTCAGGATTCCCCAAAAAAACCCCAAAAAAAACCCAAAAAACAAACCAACTCACTGGTGATCCTCACAGCACGGTCGTTCCTGAAATCCTCCGTGTCCGGCTCGTCCAGATCCTCCAGGAAGTTGTACTCGGGGTCATCATCATCATCAGCTTCATCTGAGGCAGGGAAAGAACGTTCAGAGAGGTCACTGCCCTGCCCTGGGGTCAGGCAAAAAAAAAAAAACAAAACAACCCCAGCCCTGCTCCTTCCAAAGTGAGCTCCCAGCACCCCGAATCTGCAGCCCTTTCTTGTTTCACAGAGCCAGCTTTATCCCCTGGGACCTGAGTTTTGCCTAAATTTCATTTAATACAGTTCTATGGTCTCAGTTTGTGGTTTACACTCCGCTTGCACGTGTGAAAATCGACTGCAGGCAGCTGTAGAGCAACCAGCAAACACAGGGGGAACAGGAGGCCGAGCCCCAAAGCTTGTTCTTGTTCATTCCCAAAGAGCAAAAAAGCTGTTTCTACCCCAACAAATCCCTCTCAAGGAGCAGGACACGCTCAGGGACCAAACTCAGCACCCAAACCCCCCCAACCCCAAA